>NC_060884.1:31150593-31220593 GCF_014805685.1 Silurus meridionalis | reverse complement strand
CATGTGAAGCAGATCTTCATGGATCTGACATTGTGCACAGGAGCGTAGTCATGCTGAAACAGGTTTGAGTCGCCTAGTTCAAGTGACTGAAAAAGTTTCATGATCTCGCAATTAAAAGATGTCCTTTACAATTGTAAGCCTTGAACTTTATGGTAGTAGTCTGGAGAAGAATCACATATGGCTGGAAATGTCAGGTGTCCCAATCCCAATATATATATATATATATATATATATATATATATATATATATATATATATATATATATATATAGTGTACCCTAGTATAACTTGTTTACAGTGGGCATACAGCTTGCCGTGTGTATAAGTCCTCTCCTGACGAGAGTGTGTGTGTATAAATTGTGAATGGATTACCTTCTTTGACAGATGTGTGAAAACACATCCCTGTAAAAACGCTGACCATTTGCAATACGCATTGCTGAGCACCGTTTACTTTTATGTTTAGTTGTACATCATCTGTGTGTGTGTGTGTGTGTATTTATTTTTAAATGGCCAGCAAACACTTTTTGGACCCCAAGCTTTTTAAAATGTTTCCATTAAATGTGCATTTCTTTTGGCGGTAGCAGCTGTAAATGCTGCACACACACTCATCATCTGGACAGTGAGTGTGTCCATGCGCATGTGCTGAGGACATGAATGATAATGGGGTAAAGGAGAAAAAAAAACCTCGTCTGATCAATGAGAAACCAAGCAAATTTGCACCGAAGGCATTTCTGAAGCGATTCGTGTAGTCTCAGGGACGATACGCTTCGTTTTAAACAGCATTTAAATTCATCTTTCACAAAAGAACCCCCTCTAAGGCAGAGAATTGGCAGAGAGATGGATTCTTCAGAAGGGTTTTCAAGTGTAGTCGCTTTGCTGTACATCACCTTCACTGTCATTACTGAGAGCCCATTAGAAGACAAAAAGTAAGAGAAGCACAAATTCAATCCCACACGCTGATTAAAAATGGGCCATTACTGTGTAATGACAGCTCCAGCCAGGAATATAGCTTCACTTCGTATTCAATTTTGTTAAATTCCTCGAATCTGATTGGCCGTAAGTTGTATAATTAATTTTCACAAGCTCTGACAGTCGCACGGCTGTTATAACGAACTTGTTTCTATATAGTCACAGCTCATTTACAGGGACTTCTTTGGTGGAATTTGAGCATGATATGAGACTTATGTCATGATGCATAGCAAGTGCAAACACAACACAAAAAACTTAAACATAAAAGTATAAAACATGATACAACTAGACTCTTGAATATGAGAGCGCTAACCATAGCATGACTTATGATCATCCTAGGAAGACGAAATAAAGACACAGAGTAATATAACATCTAAGAACAAGGCAGTGTGCTTCAGAACGTAACGTGACGTAAAATGGCTGGTGGGAGACATAGTCATGTGGCGTAACCCTGACAATACATGGATTTAAAAATATAAGAATGAAGAAATGCATGTAAGCAGTATGGTGGAGTTTTACATACGAAGACAAGTGTGTGTGGAAGAGTCTCCAGTGAGAGGTTAGTGAATGTATGGTTATAGCTGCTGTTACGTACGTATGAAACATGTGAGATAGATAGATAGATAGATAGATAGATAGATAGATAGATAGATAGATAGATAGATAGATAGATAGATAGATAGATAGATAGATAGATAACACACAAACCACATTGTTGTGTGAAAATAATGCATATCATATATCATAAAAGAAAATAGTAAATAGAGACTGTCCTCGCACAGGCTAGAGCTATTACCAATGAGTGAATGCATTTAAAAAATAAAAATAATATTTCAATTCTTAGAAAAATGCTCCAGGTTTTGACATAGAACCAACAATGAAAAAGAAAAAAACTATGAATTTTGTGAAAAATAAAAGCTGTAAAAATTTGATGAACCCTATTTTTCTAAACATGGAGGTGTGAACTGTGTCATGTTATTATTTAGCACGAATCACATGCTGGATTCTGGATTCTCTGGTTGGATGTGAATTATGTTTGGAATATGCAGATGTTGCTATTAGAATATTAGATTAACTAATAAACTTTGTGGGTTTTGTCACAAAAACAATGAACCCTTTCCCTGGTTAAAAAAAGGATAATATAGTAAAGTAAGTATAGAATAGTTTTATATATATATATATATATATATATATATATATATATATATATATATATATATACACACACACACACACACACACACACACACTTGTATTTTTTCTGCACTCCTTTTCCCCATTTTTTCTTGCTCTGATTAAATGCTTGGATTTGTTCCAACAAGATTAAATAATAAAACGAATATGACAAATACACTGTACTCAACCCTGTACTTACATTACATACACATCCCTGAGCTGCCTAAGACAGAGACAGAGTACAGACCACCTCAGACCCCCACCGTGATGGAGAATCAATCAATATTACACACACACTCTTTTTTTAATGCATGATAAGAAACAGGATTAACACCACTTTTAACGTCACTTAATTTTCAAGTCTTCTATCTTTATTAGGTTTTAATAGGACTGAAACATGTGGACTATTAGGAACAGCAGGGATATGTTTTCAATGCTAATGTTTGCACCCAAAAACTAACAATTAAAAAGACCATATAATCTTTGGGCCAATAAATGTGCATAACGTATGACAAGGGATTAGAGCACACACCAATCTTCTAACTCAGATAGCTCTTCTCACTCAGACTCTATACAGTAGTATAAAGAGTATAACTGATTAAAAAGAGTTGATGTGTTGTTTAAAGGGGTCATAACACACATGGATTGGGCCAACTCATGTTACTCTTGTTATATAGTAGTATTGCAGCCTTCATATCTCTGAAAAGTCTTTAGTTTGATCAGATTTATTTAAAAAACGATCCAGCTTTACGCTTTTCAGCAGTGCTCCTCAAGGCATGGCGTGGGCGGAGCTAAAGAGTAGCAGCACGAGCAGCTTTTGCGTAGCGATTCGTCTGAGGGCTGTGGCATCGCTATAAATAACAGGAACTCAAACTTTATAGTCACATTAAATTAACATTAAATCAAACATTATAAAAACTATGGCTAACTAAAAGATTCAGACATACATATCTGAGCGGATCCAGAGTCAAAGGCCATGTCCACACTAATACCTTTTTATCTTAATTTTCTGATTTTTCTCTTTGTTTTGGCTTTTTGTCCACACTGAGATCGCATTGTCAGTCAATAAAAATGTAGCTTTTTGGAAACACTCTTCAAAATGGATAAATCTAAAAACGCAGTTTTCGCGTTGCAGTGTAGAAAACAGAGGTGTTTGAAAGTGTATTTTTAGTCGTTGCCTCAACGCTTCAAAGAGCTACAGGCGTAAATGACGCCAGTCGAAGCGTCTTACGATTTGTTAATGGACGGTACAGAGAAGCATTTTCAGATGTTTCAGTGTGGATGAGCAACTTTTTTTTGACAAAAAAAACGCCTTTTTTAAAGTATTAATTTACATGTACACACACGGAATAGTGTAGACATAGCCTAAATGTGAACATCAAGAACAACAGCAGCATCGTCTACTGCAGCAGGACGTGTCTATATGACGAGAACTGCACAAAGTTCTCCTTCCCTTGAGTGAGTCCTGTGCTTCACCACCGATGACTAACTGAATGAAACACGGTGGTGGGTGTGGCTCTTGCTCTCGTTCGTCCGGGAGAAGTGCCCATACAAAGAATTCTGCCCTTCATGATGTCATGAAGAACCATACAAAAAAAAACCTTCCAAAACTTATATAAACCCAGAAACTTTGGCTATATTTAGCATGAGAATCTAACACTTTAAAAGTAATTTAGAATGCATAAAATAGCATTAGTTCTTCTTTTAGCAAATAAAAAAAACCCCATTGTACTCTTTAGTAAATCGCTGTGCTAAAAGCAGAATAAAACACTGTATGCTGTATGTATAAGCCTGCCTGTTTTTACTGATATATCTATCAGTCTGCTTTTTCTTTCTATCTGCCTGCGGGTCGTCCATCCGTGACCTCATTAATTCACTGTTTTGTCCCTCGTGCGGGTTTTTGTTCATCCGTATCGAATCGATGCAGACAAAACCTCAATGTCTCACGTGGGGACTTTTTCCTGGACGTCTATCAACGCCGTCTGCGCCTTTCATTTTCTTTCTCTCGCTTTCGCCTGACATCCGTCCATCTCCATCGGCCTGGCACGGGGCTGAAAGGCGCTGTGTGAATGGAGGTGTGTGTGAGCGCGGCAGTGTTAGCAGGGTGTTCGGTGGGTGTTAGCGACGTCAGAGGGGGCCTTTGGATGTTGAGCCGGATTAGACATGCTCAAGGGAGGATTGAGTGGAGCAGAGAAAAGAGCAATAGAGATGCATGAGTGTGTGTGTGTGTGTGTGTGTGTGTGTGTGTGTGTGTGTGTGTGTGTGTGTGTGTGTGTGTGTGTGATTGATTGAACACATTTGTGCACGTTGTTTGAGTTTATGGTTTGATAATTTTGTCACATGAGAGATTATGAGATGATTATGAGCAGGGTAAGGGTTCGATCAGCAGTGTAGTGTGTGTGTGTGTGTGTGTGTGTGTAAAGGTTTTTATAAACACCACTGGATATCAGTTATAGCCTTTAGAAAACTTTCTGAGTTTGCTGCTACAGATAGTTATTGATCCTTCTCTCTATCACACACACACACACACACACACACACACACACACACACACACACACGCATTCCTTCTTCACTATTTTCTTTCTTTCTCCTTTTCTCCTTTTTCTTTCTTTCTTTCTTTCTTTCTTTCTTTCTTTCTTTCTTTCTTTCTTTCTTTCTTTCTTTCTTTCTTTCTTTCTTTTCTACCATATATATCATTCCCTAATGATTGATTTTCTCCTCCTCCAGGTTACTCCCTTTGTTGTGATAAAGGTGTGGTTGTCATGGTAACCATGCTGGCGACATCCATTTATTCTCCTGGACCTTTTGTCGTCCTTCTCTCCTCGCTTTTGTCCACTCCTTATGTCCCAGCATTCCCTGACCTCTAACCCCGACCGTGTCTCTTCTCCTGCTAAACAGTGCAGCGTCAAACTGCACCCTGTAACTTCTCATGAAGGTAAGCCAGTTTCATCACTCTAACTGTCTGTAAGTCCCTCTCTTCCTCTCTCTCTCTCTCTCTCTCTCTCTCTCTCTCTCTCTCTGTCTCTCTCTCTTTTTGTTTCTCAGTTTGTCTCACTCATGTATAAGTGACCCATAATGATGAAGACATGAGAATCTCGATATGTCTCTCTCTTTTTAAACAGCTCTGAGTGTGTGGCTCTCGTCTTTCTCAATGCCTGGAGTTAGTGATTACTCGCAGCTCGCTTTAGACCTCAGCAGGAACCAGCTGATCGTTGGAGCAAGGTAACACTCTCACACACACTGTCTCACACATACACACACACACACACACACACACACACACACACACACACACACACACACACACACAGACACACAGCGTTAATATTCTGTCCTTCTTTGTAGGAACTACCTGTTCAGACTGAGTTTGGCCAATATTTCTCTACTTCAGGTAAAGCCTCTCCATATCTTTCACACACACACACACACACACACACACACACACACACACACACACACACACACACATTTCTAATGCTACCTTTATGAGATATACCGTTGCTGCACCTACTTCTCTCCTGCTTTCTGAAGTTTTTTCAATAAAACCTGTACTGCAAAAATATTATTATGTTCGTAGATGATCCAAATGTCACCACAAGGTCAAAGCTGCCACACAGTTATATCCTGTGTGAGTGTTTGTGGAGAAAGTGGCTGTTTCATCTGCTGTGAAATCTCTTCCTCTCGGCAATGAGTGCAGTCCGACTGTAATTGGCGCTTATTGAAGGCAGGATGTAGGTGTGTTTCCTCAGCATGGGGTATAATACAGACCATACAAGAGCTGGAGTGAGAGAACGCTTGGGGCGAAACTATCTGTATCAGGCAATAGTCTGAAAATGTTCAAATACAGCTTGAAAATAAAAATGCACAAAAAAACACACAAGCAATACGTCATGGTGGACGGTAAGGAAGTGAATGTAATTCGTTACTGTACTTAAGTAGATTTTTTGTGTATCAAGTATCTCCATTTGGGGAGTTTTACTTTAACTTCACTACATTCCAGGTCAAATATTGTACTTTTTACTCAACATGTGAAATCAGTCATTCCTTTTTTATTATGAATGGATAAAAATGTAACTGGTCAATCTACCATTTAGGGTGGAGCACACACTCTGTTTTGAAATTGTTTTGATTGCCATTTGGTCGTATCTACTTACACTATATGGACTTTTCCAGTTATATGTTGTTCTTCTCCAAACTGTTACCACAAAGCTCGAAGCACACAATTGTACAGGACGTCTTTAGATGCGTTATAATACAATTTTGTCTTGAAAACTCAAACTTGTTCCAGCATGACAGTACTCCTGTGCACAAAATGAGCTCCATGAAGATATGCTTTACATGGTATGGAGAGAAAGATCTTGAGTGGTCTACTATAGATCTCTGATTTCACCCCTACTGAACCCCTTTGGAATCAATTGGAATGAAATCCTACTTGAGCAAAAATATTGATACCTTAATGCAAAACCTACTTCATTACCAGTTAAAATTCACCAATTCCAATATGACTTGAGTAAAAGTCTTAGAGTAGGGAGGTGGTAGATCAGTGGTTAAGGAATTGGACTTTGGATCGGAATGTCACAGGCTCAAATCCAACCACCACGAGCTGCCACTGATGGGCCCTTGAGCAAGGCCCTTAACCCTCCCCTGCTCAGTTGAATAAATGAGATAGTCACTCAAATACCAAATGCTGTAAATGTAAACACTCATTAGCATACTAAGACATACAATTATAATAATCACACACTTTCTCCTTCTGTTGTTTTTTTTTTCCTTTTTTTTAAATCTCTATTTTTATCCCTCCGTCATGTCAGTTGATTTGCATTGCTAATCAGTTGCAAACGACAGCATTTAGCGCTTACATTATAGGATCATTCCTGACACGTGTAGAAGTGTTTCGTCAGGAAGTGCATGTCTGGTTCAATTAGTCATTCCTCTCTTTGTCATTGTCTCTGTCAGGAAACCACCAGCCACACCCTCCCCCTCCCTCCCAGCACTCAGCACACTCGCAGTGCCTCGCCTTCATACTAATCACCTTCACCTGTCTCAAATCTACTCTCTCCTTTATAAGGCCCCTGTTCTCACTCACTCACCGGCCGATCTACAGTTCAGACTATTGATCATCCATGGACTTCCCATGTTCAGATTATACCCAGTTTCCAGTTCAAGCTTCTACTCAAGCTCCTGTCTGTGTACTACAGCAAATAAAACATACTGACTGTATTCTGGTCTCCGACTCTTGATCCAAACGTGACAGTCTCTCTCTCTCTCTCTCTCTCTCTCTCTCTCTCTCTCTCTCTCTCTCATTTATGTCTCCCATCATCCGATTCTGCTCTTTATATCATCTCTCCAAACTTGCTACATGCAGTATCACTGTCCTTGTCTTTGTTCTTTCCCCTCACATTATCTAGGTCTTCTGCTTCTTTATGTCTTGCCTTCTGCTTATTTCGTTCACTGGATCCAGGATGGAATATGTCCTCACATGTCCATTGTACAGCCAAGCTCCTTATCCGACCTGCAGAGTTTATTTCACTAATTGTTTCCTCCTGTAGACTGATAAAACAGCGTAAGACAGGAATTTCAGATTCTTTATCGAGAGTATTGTTGTTGACACATGAGATTAATGGCGCTGATTAGTTTTGATTTAGTCTGAAGTATGAGTTATAACTGGTTTCAGGCTGGTTTTTCTTGCCCATTAAAAGTTATAAAAACGCTACAAAAATAAGTCTTTGCTTTCTGGAGCCATTGATCCAGAGGTGTTTGTGTGTGCTACATTTATGGCTTCTTGCAGGCACACATTTATCTCATTCATACAACTGAGCAGGTATAGGGTTAGGGGCCTTGCTCAGGGGCCCTGAGTAGCAACTTGAATTTGTGAACTTTGGATCCAAGATCTAATGACTTAACTGCTAAGCTACCACCTGAGTGTAGGTATGAATGTATGTGTGATCTGAAGAAACTGTTACACAGTCTGGCTATGATATCCCAAATGCTTCGGTACCTTTTTGGGTAAAGAGTGTGTGTGGGGGTGTGTGTGTGGTCAATCACAAATCTGTGCAGCATGTTGAGTTAATGTCCATGATGAAAGAACGAGAGATTCTGTAGTCTCTATCATTCCCTTTGTTGCCTTTTATCACAGGGTGATATGTAGTCTCATATCACCCTGATATACAGGGAAAACATTCTGACATTATAACATCATGGTGAGGGAAGAACACTGATTATCTCTTCATCATGGCACCTGTAAGTGGTGAATTTATTTGTTAGGCAGCAAGTGAACATTTTGTCCTCAAAGTTGATGTTAGAACCAGAAAAAAATGGGTGAGCATAAGGATTCGAGCAGGTTTGACAAATTGTGACGTCTAGACGACTGGGTCAGAGCATCTCCAAAACAGCAGCTCTTCTGGGATGTTCCTGACCTGGTCTGTGTCTATCAAAAGTACTTCAATAAAGCAACAGTGGTGAACCGGTGACAGGGTCACGAGAGGCCGTGGCTCAATGATGCACATGGGGAGCGAAGGCTGGTCCGTGTGGTCTGATCCAACAGACAAGCTCCTGTAGCTCAAACTGCTGAAGAAGTTCATGCTGTTGATGCTCGACAGGTCAGAACTGTTTTGGCAGCAGAAAGAGGACCAACACAATATTAGGCAGGTGGTCAAAATGTTATGCCTATAATGAGTTACAGAACTTTTTTTTTTACTTGTTTGTTTCTCAAAAAAGTTGCGTTCGATACTTTGTGGCAAGAATGTAATTCCATATCTAATCCCTCATGCTTGACCTCAGTGATTTACACGTTTTGTTTATGCGACAGATGAGGAATTTGTCGTCGCATAAAATGAGAAACGGGCGAGAGCTTTTACAGCTGAGCTGCAAGTCACATTAATAGTGGATATATAACATTGCAGATATATTTCATTTCACAGCTGTAGAACCTCATTTGAATGAAGGAGATCAGAAAGTCATGAGTTTAAAGCCCTTGAGCAAGGCCCCTAACCTTCAACTTCTCAGTGGTAATGGGTCTGGGTAAGGGCGTCTTCAATGCCTTTAATGTAATGTAAATGAATGTGGTGCATATATAGTATGTTAGGGGAAAAGGCCTGATTTCAGTGATCTACACACATGTACAGTAACAATGCTCGATTTGCAACCCTAATGTAATGTAAATGCAGAGCTAGTGCCTGTCTTCATCTCTTTCTTTTCACTTCAGTTCACTGCTGTTGTATAAGATTTATGGGCATGACTGTAAACAGCTACAGAAATATCAAAGAATACCTCTCTCTCTCTCTCTCTCTCTCTCTCTCTCTCTCTCTCTCCACATTTACTTTTATCTCAAAATTTCTGAGCAGTTTGTGAAAATCCTCAGTGATCTCATGAAGCTGTGTCTACAAGCCTGACATTTAGCCTTTAACCCCCAACTCATTCACACAAACAGATGCTCTTGCATGTGCTCGCTGACATTCCTTTAAGGCCGACCTCCCTTTGGCGCAAACATAAACCACCTACACCCCCAACTAACGCCAAGGAAATTAACCGTATTTGCTAAAATAAACAAAAAGATGGTCCGGTTTGGTTGAAGTTATATAATGCAACTTTTAAAATATGTATTGGATATCAGTTAAAATGTTTTTGGAGAATGCTCAGGCCAACGTTTACACTAATCCGGATAGATTACGAATCGGCGGTTTTGTCTAAAAACCCTCCGCGTTCACACTGTCGTTTTCTATTGTTTCTCAAAAGTTGCTCATCAAAACTTTTATGCTTAGTGTCAACTTAAGACACTTCGACCAGCGACCTGCGTTTTTTTTTTTAAACTCCCGTTTTTACGCCGTGATGCGAAAACCGCGTTGTGAAATGTATCCACTTTGGAGAGCGTTTTCAAAAAGCGACGTTTCCGTCGACTAAAAAAAACGCCTTCTTAGCGTAAACAGAAGGCCAAAACGGAGAAAAAAATATGCGTTAACAAAAGAAAACTTGTTAGCATGGACACAGGCTGTGTCACATAACTTAAAATGCGTCCTCGTTTTTTTTTCTCAAAGGCCTCCGTTTTCCCAGCGCGACACGAATACGGCGTTTTCAGATTTCTCCGCTTTGGAAAGCGTTCTCAAAAAGTGGGCGAAAGGCCAAAATGGAGAAAAATATGCGTTTTCTAACAAAAACTTGTTCGTGTTGACATCAGAGTGCAGGAGGAGTCTAGCAGCGTGCAAGTATTCATAAACATCTACCAGAGCAGTGACCTATGATCTAGTGAACCTTAGTTTGCCCCTTCTGCATGATGTCTTTGTGATGAACGAGCCCCATCAAGCCGAGGCAGAATAATGAGGATTCATTTCTCAAGGCTCTTTAAGACCTTCAGCTCACGAAAATCCACTTGTTTCTGCTCCACCATTTACAAAACACAGGCACTTATTTTTTTTTCTTTAAATGAACACTTTTATTTTATGCCTATTGCAGGATTTTTCCTCACTGATCAAAATAGGCAGATTGAAGCACTGTAAAAGCCTCTGTTCAAACTGCAGCTATAAATAGTAAGAAATCATGAGATGGTCTCCATTATCATTATTTTAAAGCAAAAAATACAGTATGTGGACACCTGACCATTAGATTGGTACCGTTTGTGCGTTTTGAGCATTCCATTCCACAATTAGTTTCTATTTACGGTTTTAATAACCTCCACTCTTCTGGGAAGATGTTCTACTAGATTCTGGAGTGTGCTTGTGGAGATTTGTGCTCATTCAGCCACAAGGGTGTTAGTAAAGTCAGGTACTGATATAGGTGAGGTGAGGAAGCTTGAGGTGTTGTTCCAATTAATCCCAAAAGTGTTTTATAGGAGAAGATCTTCCACTCCATCTGATGTAAAGCAGATCTTCATGGAGCTGGTTTTGTACACAGGTCCATTGCCATGCTGGAACAACTTTGGGCCTCCTAGTTCAAAAAATGTCATGCTACCGCATCCAAATATCAGGATGTGTTTACACTTGTAATTGTGTAAGTGATATCATTTTGTGCCTTTAATTTTATGCGCTTAATGGTAACAGTTTGGAGAAGAAGCACGTATGACTGGAAAAGTCAGCTGTCCCAATACTTTTGTTCACATAATGTATATTTCAGAAGGAGCAAGCAATATGAACCTATACTATTATTGTAAAGGGATTTGGCCCTCATAAAGTGTCAGATATTTACACACACACACACACACACACACACACACACACACACACACACAGTTTGCAGCTGTGTGCGAGTAAAGCAACTTCAACTACTTTATGCCGTTTTGTTATCCCAACTTCACAGCTCTGCATTTAACGACAGCAATAAAATAAGATTAATCACACAGCTATAATCTCTATTTACCACATCTGCAGTGAGTGTGTTTGTGTGTGTGTGTGTGTGTGTGTGTGTGTGTGTGTGTGTGTGTGTGTGTGTGTGTGCGTTTACGAACGAACAAGCTTTACAACACAGCTATACCTTTACCAACAAAGAAAAAGAAAACACCTGTTTTTCCCCTAAAAGCACTTATAATAGAGGGATTTGGTGCAATTGTATTTTTGACATAGATTGTTATCACTTTAGAGAGGCTATGATGTGTTTTAAGAAATCACAAGAAATGTGAAAAAAATACAATTATTTTACTGACGCTGTGCTTAACCCAAATAACCCCTGCTTTAAATGAAAATCTTCATGTAGACTGCGATTGATTTCAAAGTTTAGAAAACATTATATGCTCTGTTATTGGGGAAATGGTAGCTCAGGGGTTAAGGTTCTGGGTTGAAGCCCCACAATCACAAAGCTTTCACTCTTGGAGTCCTTGAACAAGGCTCTTAACTCTCTGTGCTCCAGGAGGGCTGTATCGGGGCTGACCCTGTGCTTCCTACATTGCAGGGATATGTGACAAAATACCAATTTCCCTGTGGGATCAATAAAGTATTCCAAAATTAAAAAATGCAAATAAATAAAAATACCACTAGGGGGCAGAATGGAGAAAAAACAGAGGGACAGAAATGTAGCTACGATACAATACAATTATTATGCAATCCTTCACTAGCAAACAGAAATTTGATGTTTTTTTGCATATTAGCATCCACAAAAATGTTTTGTGGGTGATATATTTTCACATTAAATATTGTCCATAATGAAAGTATATATGTACTGTATATATACTGAAATATTTAATCTATTCAAAAATCATTCATCTTATTAGTAAAATTTTCCATACACGTGTATGTAACAGTTCCTCTAGTTGCTGAGAAATGTGCTGTTGAGTTCTGGTGGAAATGACAGTGAAGTCGTTGTCATACCAACATGTATAATTTTCATACCGTGTAAGATATTAGTTAGTTACTGTAAATGTTACAGCACTTTTATTAGAAACTTTTAGAAACCCTGCTGCCATGACTGTAAAACGTATTGTTTTTTGTAGTGCACAGTGATATAGTGTAGAGACAAGGAGGCAGAGTGGCATTTGGAACACAGCCCAATATACTAATCCAGTGTTTTAGTTAAATCTGAGGCATCCAATCAAAGGACATGAAAATGCAGACATGATCTTATTGGTTAAAGTGACAGCTTCGAACAGCATGGATTTGAACGTACCCAGAGCCTGCACTGTTTATTTCTGCTGGCTTTATTCAAATACGTAATATGACGGCTGAAATCTGATTGGATAGAATTAAATATAAAATTACACTCAGAAAAAATTAAGAGATAAACTATTGGGAATCATTTTATACATATTAATGGACAAAAAAACTCTATTGAAATGTTAGTCAGTGATCCTGATTTGCTGAGTTTAGGCCAGTAGAGAGGTTTGCTGGCCCTGATGGTGCACAACTGATGATGAAGCTTTCCAAGGAAGGAGATTTGAGAGCACTAAGGAATTTGGTGGTCTTAATGATCTGTTGATCTCCCGAAGTCACCACATATCTCATTTGTTTTGGAGATTTGTGCTCATTTAGACACAAGGGGTAGAAGTAAAGTAAAGTTAGTTAAGTCAGGAACTGATGTAGGTGAGGTGAGGAGACCTGGGGTGCAGTCAGTGTTCCAATTTATCCTAAAGCTGTTTAATAGGGTTAAGGTCAGAACTCTATAGCAGGAGATCTTCCACTCTGACCCACGTAAAGCATATGTTTATGGAGTTTGCTTTGTGCACAGGGGTATTGTCATGCTGGAAGAGGTTTGGGTCTCCTACTTCAAGTTAAGAGAAACTTTCATGCTACTACATCCATAGACATCCTGTACAGTTGTGTACCTTCAGCTTTGCGATAAATGTTTGGGAAAGAACCACATATAGCTGGGAAATTCCCAATTCAGGTGTCCCAATACTTTTGTCTATACAGTGTATACGAGAAATTGTTATATACGAGTATTGTTTAGTGTTACTGGAAAATAATCAATTCTGAGGTGGTTACAGCAACTCGGCTTCATCTTTATGTCCCCATACCACCCTGTCCTATAAGATAAGTGTTTTATTCTCCACTTCTCGCATTGTTTGGGTCGTTTAAAACACTTCACACTGGTCCCACAGGCTTCTTTGCTCTAGGACGAGCTAAATCAGTTTATGTTGCCATGTTGTACTCTGGGGTGTTTTTGGCCTTGTCGCCAACGTTCGTTATTATCGCTGAAGCTAAAAGCGTTTGGGTGCTTTCGAAAAGGAAAATATTGATTCTCTTCCTCACACACATTCATCAGCTAATTGAACGTGATGAATTTGCTGCGTTCGGCGACTTTAAGCAGGAGTAGCACTAATGCGCTAAGAGAGAACGCTGTATCTTCCTCACTCTCTTTCTCTCTCTCTCTCTCTCTCTCTCTCTCTCTCTCTCTCTAACCGAACGTACATCTGTCGCTCCATTAAAGCATCTGAGTCATGCCCATGTCTCCTGACAAAAAACACAGACGCAGCAGCTTGCTCTTTACTCCAGTTAATAAAGTGGGAAAGTGCCCAAATGCAGTGCTGTGTTTTTTAATACGCTTCCCACTCTCTATTTTACCTCAGTTAATGTATCAAGTGTCATTCTGTTTAGTTTAACAGCTTCGGTGAAGTCTCACAGATGATGGATCGAGTCGATAACACTGTCAACTTTAGCATAAATTACCCAGAAGCCACTGCTACAATCTGGCCCGCATTAAAGTACAAAGTCATTGTGTGTGTAAGACTCAGACTGTTATATCCAAACACACACCTGTAATGTAATAAACTGGCATGTTAGAACATTAGCTAAATAGTGAAGAAATGCAATCCTGATTGATTCACGACCCCAAACAATATGTACCTGTTGGTTCTAATCATCGGTGGGCCATGATTTTCATACCTAGTAGCTAGCTGGGTATAGTCAAGGCAATGCTATTAGAGTAGAATAGCCTTTATTTGTCACATATGCATTATGGCACAGTGAACTTCTTTCTTCGTAGTGCAGGTCCAACCATAATATGGTACCCCTGGACACAGAGGGTTAAGGGCCTTGCTCAAGGCCCCAAGAGTGGCAGCTGGGTGATAACGGGTCTCGACCCACCGAGCTACCACTTTCTGTCAAGAATAATGTTTCTGAGTTACTAAACTGTGTCATTCAAAAAAATCTGGACTAATTGCAAAGCATTGTGTTGGATTGAAGAAGTGAAAGGAATGTCAGGTTTTCAATCGTTTGCTCAAATGTAACTTATTCACACTCACCAAGCAAAAATGGAGGCCTGCTTATGGATTTGGATGTGGGAACGTCTCAATCCAAACTGCAATGCAAGAAACACATTTTATATTCTGTTATAGTTTTTTTTTCAGTCATAGCAATGGCTGTAATGTTAATGAAGGAGTGACATTCGTGATTGATGATCTGTGTGTGTGTGTGTGTGTGTGTGTGTGTGTGTGTGTGTGTGTGTGTGTGTCTGTGTGTGTGTGTGTGAATGCTGCAGGGCATGGAGTGTGGAGTGGATGAAGACACACGCAGATCTTGCCGGAGCAAAGGGAAGACAGAGGTGAGAGAGAAGAATGAGTGAAGGATGGGTAAAAGGCTTGATGATGAAGGCACAAGTCTCTTTCTTAATCTGAACCGTTTTTTTCTTGAAGCACTGAATAAAACACTTGGCGCATGCAGTTATAAAAAAAGAAATCAACATATGGGTAATGGGATGCTTTTCTATTAAGTGTTTTATTCCTTTATTTTCTTTTTTTATCCATTAAGAGTTGCGGAATGCTCAGACTTTTGTTACAGGGGTATGTTACTGTTCCAAAGAACAAAGCGACGCTGAATCTGCAGTCATAAAATATTATTAATGCTTTAAAAAAATAGGATAAATTGAGAATTGATGTCCCCTTTTTTCTCTCTTTCACAGGATGAGTGTCAGAACTACATGCGTGTCCTCCTCCTGAGCGGCTCTCGGCTGTTCTCCTGCGGCACCAATGCATTCTCCCCGATCTGCACCAGCCGCTCTGCCTCCGATCTCGCCCATGTGATGGAGACGGTGAACGGGGTCGCTCGCTGTCCTTATGACCCCAAACACAATTCCACCGCCATGGTAACGGAAAGCGGCGACCTCTACGCCGCTACAGTAATTGATTTCTCGGGACGTGACCCCGTGATCTACCGCAGCCTTGGGAACATGCCTCCTCTCCGCACAGCTCAGTACAACTCCAAATGGCTGAACGGTACACGTTACATACTACATCTCCATTTACTATATTTCTATAATTCCTTTTCTTTTCTGTCATTCATTTCATTTTTTATAATTTTTTCCCTCTTGTTTTTTCCACTTTATTAGAGATAAATTTCTACATTTTTTCTCTTTTCTGTATTTAATGTATTTTCTTTCCTCTCACTCTTCATTTTGCATCTTGTTTCTCTCACCCATTATGCCCCATATATCTTTCTGTCTTTTTTCTTTTTTTGCATCTTCCTCATTATTATTCAATTTTGCATACCATTTCTTTTTGCCCTGACCGTATTGTGTATAATGGTACCAAACAGTAATGGACATATAACTACTCTCTTTTCATCTGTGCCTCCTCACTCCCCCAGAGCCTCAGTTTGTCTCGGCGTACGAGGTAGGCCGTTTCACGTACTTTTTCCTGCGGGAGGTGGCGGTGGAGGAAGATTGTGGGAAGGCGATGTTCTCTCGGGTGGCGCGGGTATGTCAGAATGACGTAGGCGGTCGCTTTCTGCTCGAGGACACCTGGACGACGTTCATGAAGGCCAGACTGAACTGCTCGCGCTCAGGAGATGTGCCTTTCTACTACCACGAGCTCCACAGCACCTTCTTCCTGCCTGAGCAAGACCTCATCTACGGCATCTTCACCACCAACATGTGGGCTTTTCTTCCGATTATACTTCCTCAAAATGTCCAATCTTTTTCATTTATTGAGGATTCTGTATTACATTTGGAAGATGAACATGTCCAGAGCGACTTACAGTTATCTCATTTATACAGTTGAGCATTTGAAGGCTTTGCTCAAAGGTGCTGGGATTTGAACCCATGACCTTCTGATCAGAAGTTCAACATCTTATCTGCTAAACTACCACTTCCTTAGAAGAGGCTTTAAAAAAAGAAAAAAAAACTAGTCACATACACATTACAGAGCAGTGACATTTTTTTCTTTGAATATACCAGCAATGTTAGGAAGCTGGGGTCAGAGTGCAGTGTCAGCCATGGTACAGGACCCATGGAGCAAAGAGGGTTAAGGGCCTTGCTCAAGGGCCCAAAAGTGGCAAATTGGCAATACTGGGGCTTGAACCCTAACCATTAAATCAGTAACCCAGAGCCTCAACCACTGAGCTACTACTGTAAAATCTGGTTTGCAAAGTTTTTGGAATTTGTTCTAGCTCTTTTTTTTGACTGAAAATGAGGCCAGTGGTGTTAAAAAGTCACTCCCAGGCAGCCGATGCAGGAGGGTTAATAGGAGACTTAATGAAATCTTTAACAGAGGTGCAAAATGTAATTGGTAACGCTCATTTCAAGTAAAATATAGTGGAGTATATATATTTAAAATCAAAAAATTTAGTTGAGTAAAAAGTAAAAGTTGTTTATATCTTCATTCAGTAAAACTAAAAAGTAACAAAAACTAATTTCTTGAGTACAGTAACAAATGTACACCAACACAAATGTAAAAACCTGCTTGTGTACCCTTTTTTCTTTAATCCTACTTGCTGTTTTTTAGTTCACTTTCTGTTCGTGTCTGTATTTGGATCTGTTTAGAACGCATCTGTTTATTCCCAATAATGTATTTGCATTTAGGTACATCCCTTTTTTCTATAGGTCATTTAATAGATAAGGAAAAAGTCCATTGAACTTAGGGCTGTAGAGGTGTAAGCAGATTTCAGTCATGCATTTGGAATTGCTGTGCAACTGGAATTATGTATACCGTGCCCTTATCCGTGGAGACCTACAGGGTCACGATGCAGTTTTATTTCCAGAAATTGTCTGATTAAAATGCATTGAAGCAATCAGCTGATGCTGCACACTGGGTCGTCCTGTTATTCCGATACCAGCGTATCTGGATATGGATTAACACGAGTGTTCACAGTGTCAAAATAGAGCCTTGTGTGATGTTTAGCAGATTTAGTACAGCACTGTGTGCACTCTCGCACTTTTGGGGTGCAGTTTATATTTGAAAGCAAGTGAAAAGCAGACAAGGTAACAGTAACAGAGTGAACTCTTAGCACTGGGGTTGTGGTCTGAAACTAAACAAATGGGTAGATTTAGGAAGGATTTGAACATTTTAAAGCCATATCCCCTGTTTAATACAGATTAGTATAACCAAAATACATTATACAGATGAATTTATACAGTATTATGTAAGACATGATATTCACAATTTCTGAAGAAGTGAGCCAGTGCACACATATTTATTTTTACTTGAGATATATTGCTAAGCTGCTGTTCAAAATAAACTCCAGTAAGTAGTATACATCATAAACCCTTTAAGTTCAAGCACTGGGTTTGGCCAAATGTAAATTCATGCTATTAGTGAAGGTTAATATTAATCATTATACGACACTTTTACTTGAGAGGCAGCATTACATATAATATGCACAGAATCCATACCACCCATTGCAAGTCTTACAGATACGTTACAAACAAAAATACTGATCTCTTCATTTCCATGGTTCAGGCAAAAATCTTGACTTCAATCAAAAATTCAAGTTGGTACCTTTGTTTCCCTCTTACAGTAACAGCATTGCTGCCTCTGCAGTGTGTGCCTTCAACCTCAGTGCCATCACTCAGGCCTTCAACGGTCAATTCCGCTACCAGGAGAACCCTAGAATGAGCTGGCTCTCCACCCCGAACCCCATCCCCAACTTTCAGGTACAAAATGTATTAATTTTATGTACACATCATCTGTACTGATGTCTCATTTCCTGATCCTAATGTAATGTATTGATGCCTTTTGCAATGTTCAATGCCAGTGTATGGTATCTGTGTGTTCCCCCTGTATCATATGTTCATATATTCATCAACGGGTACCACTGAAAATATACCTTGCCCATTGGAATGCCCTATCCAATGTCTCATACTTATTTTGACCAACTTCCTAGTGTACTGCCTCATAATACTGCCCTGGTATCTTGTAACATGCATTCTACATTCCATTCTAGTTTTTCTTGACAGTCCGCCATGGCAATAGCCATATTAATGCATCCAAAGTTCTGCTTTATTATGATATTAAATAATATATAATATATAATATCTTATTTCAAATATCAATCCAGTATCAGTTCCCCAATGTACCTTCTAAAAAGCCATGTACAACTTGTATACCAATACTGGACATTGATACTTGTATCCCCTACAGCAGTCTTGATGTACCCCTTAGGTCCATCCCAAAGTACGGTCTATTGTTGCAATGTTTCTCTTTTGCATTCATTCTCAGTGTGGGACGGTAGGCGACAATGGCCCAGGCGGGAATCTAACAGAACGGAGTCTGCAGGATGCTCAGAAGCTGTTTCTGATGAGTGAAGTTGTGCAGCCTGTGTCCATTGACCCCTTGATCAGCCAGGACAATATCTGCTTTTCCAAACTGGTTGTGGACATTGTGCAGGGCCGTGACACACTATACCACGTCATTTACATCGGGACAGGTCAGACATGGCAAAGTGCATTTTAAAACTGCATGCATTAGTGTACACCAATTGTGTTTATCTGGTACCTTTAAGACAAAGATGTGACTCTTTAAGCAATCTGTTTTTGCACCAAATTTTACTCATATTTGGAAGAAATCGATGAAATTCCAACTAAGCGACAACTGAAAGTCCCTAATACATCATAGAAAATGTGTTCCCAATACACCTTAGAAAAAGGGTGTTTCTTTCATTAGTCTTTCAGGTAGTTAAGAGACACTCATTATGCTGCAACTATAACCATCGATTTTTTCAATTTGTTCAAACAGAACATGGAACCATTATCAAAGCGCTCACCTCATCTAGTCAAAATCTACGTGGATGCTATCTTGAGGAGATGAAGCTTCTTCCAGCTGATCAGCAGGAACCAATCCTTAACCTGCAGATCCTGCAAAGTGACAGGTCTCTATTTGTGGGTTTGAGCAGCAGAGTTTTGAAGATCCCATTGGAGAGATGCTCCAGCTATGAAACCCAAAGGTGAGCCATCACACATACACATACATGTACATACACTAGATGGACAAAAGTATTGGCACACCAAACGTTTCCAGCCATATATGTTTTTTCCTTTAAGAGTTAACACAAAATTGGAGACACACAGTTGTATAGAATGTTTTGGGGACTTATAGGATGATAGTATTGGATGCAGTAGCATTAAATTAATAGCATTAAAATTCTTTACATGGGTTGGAGAGGAAGATGTCCCTCTATAGAGATATACAAACATCCACAAGCACACTCCAAAATCTAGTGGAACATCATCTCAGAAGATTTTAATTGTTGTGTTTTTTTGGTGCCTTCTTGGCCAGGTGACTCTTCAAACTAAGAAAATCACATTTCAGTACTACCAGTGCTCAAACCCAATGTAATATTCCAATCTAAAATATACTTCCATTTTACAAATCTCCTATAAACAACTCCAGCGACTACCACAATATGCCTGTCCAACATCCCCCCATACTGGTTCACTTTACTCTCCCAATGTATCAAATAAATGAGGTTTGAGCTAATGACCACATTTGTCTCTAATGGCAACATTTCTCTGCACTGCCAAACATTGTTCGAGGGGACAATGTATCTTTTAAAACTTAATATTCCTCCACAGTGATAGACAGAGTTAAACAACTTCTCTTCCTGTCTGTAGATGAAGGCAAAACGATCTGGCCAATTTATCCTGAGGTGGGAAACTGATATTGTTCAGTGTGGCCTAATTTACATAATACACACTTAACCTCTTACAGATTGCAATGCTACCATCACTCCAATCATTTTTTTTTTGTTAAAAAATCTATCCTTATTTCAAATGAGGTAATGGTTTTTATGTGAGCTTTTATTTAATACTTGCTATCAGGTTTATCTTCCACATAAAAGCAGTCAGGATGGAATCGAGAAGTGTTATAGAGATACGGGTGTGAACAGAGAGATTTTCAGGCCGGCTGCTTTCCAATCTGTTGTTTCAAAATACAGTATGAGCATAATTTGTTCCGAAAACATGCTCGCGAGTTTTCCCATAAGAAATTATATAAATTCAGATAATGCGTTTCAGACTCCCCAATTTATTTCTATAAAAATAAATGTACAGTACAGTATACAGTATTACAGTATTATAATACATTTATAAGTGATGTTATTGCATTACTATATACTGTAACAATAATAATCTTCAATAAAAACAAATAAACATGATGTTTACTGTACCTTTGAGAAGAATCGAGGCTGGTATGAGGGAGATGAAGAGGAGAGGAGGAGGAGGAGAAGGGTTATTTCTTGGAAGGAGAATCTCCTTCTATTATGATGTTGGGAAGATTTTCACACGAATGACTGGCTTCACGTAATTCACACTTTTTTTATTTTGTTTTTTTAACCATCAGCTCGGCTTGCTTTCCATCCAAAACATGTCCTCGCTCGACGCATGTACATCAGATTTCACTCGCAATCCAAAGCAAATTACAACAAAGTTTTTTGCTCGTATTACAAAACACTCGTAAACCACTTTACTCACAAAACGAGGTTCTACTCTACATTTTATATTGTGAACCGGCCACTGTGTCTGATTTCGGTAAAGATGTCAGAAGTGGGTTCGAAACAAACAGACAAAATATCCCTAAGTATGTACTGAAGTGTCTACAATTTCTAAGAAGACTACTCTTTTATTTTCATCCAGCTGCTCCAAAAAACATCGATAAATGTTGAAAGACTTATAAAAAGAAAAAGAATATGCATTGCTATGCTTTAAAAGACATTTCTCCTAGCCTCTATTTTTCCCAGTTATAATAACTAGGAATAATCAGTTCTTAGTTTCACGTTATTTTACTTCTTGTAACCTATAACTGATTCTTAATTTCATTGTCTATTTCATAGTTTATAGTTACCATGTTTTCCTCATGGTTCAAAGTGTTGTTCTGTTTCCATTTATTCAAACTAGTAATACTTCATGGTTAAAAATAAAGTTAATCAGTCACATCATGAAGTTATGGGAAAGAGTAGTAGAAGCCAGAGAAGACTATGAGCAACAGTATGGTTTCATTCTGAGGAAGAGCACCACAGACACATTATTTGCCTTGAGAATGTTAATAGAGAAGTATAGAGAAAATCAGAAGAAGTTGCATTGTGTGTTTGTGGATTTAGAGAAAGTGTACGACAGGGTGCTGAGAGAGGAGTTGTGGTTTAGTATGAGGAAGTCAGGTGGGTCAGAGAAGTATGTGAGGGTGGTGCAGGACATGCATGAGGACAGACTGGTTTAAGGTGGAGGTTGGACTGCATCAAAGATCGGCTCTGAGCCCTTTCCTGTTTGCAGTAGTGATGGACAGGGTGATGGGCGAGGTCAGACAGGAGTCTCTGTGGATTATGATGTTTTGCGGATGCTATTGAGATTTGTGGTGAGTGTAGGGAGCAGGTGGAGAAGAGCCTGGAGAGGGGGAGGTATGCGCTGGAGAGAAGGGGAATGAAAGTCAGTAGGAGTAAGACAGAGTACATGTGTGTGAATGAGAGGGATGGAAGTGGAGTGGTGCAGTTTCAGGGAGAAGAGTTGGAGAAGGTGGAGGAGTTCAGGTACCTGGGATGAACAGTGCAAAGTAATGGAGAGTGTTTTAGAGAAGTGAAGAAAAGAGTGCAGGCAGGGTGGAGTGGATAGAGAAGAGTGATAGCAGGAGTGATTTGTGATAGAAGCATATCCCAGCAATGGGAAGCTGGGGTCAGCCATAATACAGCAACCCTGGAACACAGATGATTAAGGACCTTGCTCGAAGGCCCAACTGTGGTAGCTTGTTTGATACTGGGGCTTGAACCCACACCCTTCTGATCAAGATAATTTTTATTTGTACAGCCATTTGTGCAATGGACATTGTCTTAAACATACAGACAAAGCGGTTATACGGTTGTATAAAAAAAATTGCAAGTTTATTAGTTTGTTCATTATTATAGTTTTTTCATGATGAGTGAGCCAGTGGTGACAGTGGCAAGTAAAAAAAATCCCTGAGATGGCATAAGGAAGAAACCTTGAGAGGAACCAGCCCCAAAAGGGAACCATCCTCATCAGGGTGGTACAGAAAATCTATTAATATCACTAAACCTGTGCCTTAACACTGAGCTACCACCTCTGGTTCCAGTTTATTTTCTAGTTTTCTTGTCACTTTTCCTTTAGTTGCCTCATTTGCTTTACCTTAGTTTGGTACCAAACAAATGTTGCCACTCATTTCATCATCCGCTAATGAAGAACCTGCAAAAACCAACCAGCATTTATACAAAATAAAACATATCCAATTTTTTTTGCCACATTCCTAGCTGAGAATGATCGTGTTAAATATCTGTGTGTTACTTTGTTTTTCATAAGCCTCCGGTGCTCAGTGAGCTCGACTAAAAAGATTTATGTAACAGAGCTTAACTAGAAGCTCATTAGAAGCATCAGGTGTTTGTGACAGATTTAGAGGAAAAACCTAAATACCACTGCTCTTGCCAGGAAAGTAGAAAAAAAAAGTCATTTATTTTCTTGTTTCCATTTATTTATTTATTTTCCTGCATTCAGCGTGTCATGTGTCACCATGGCTTTCCTAGGAGATCCATCAGCTCGTGACAGGAGGGTGTTGTGTGTGCGTGTGTGTGTGTGTGTGTGTGTGTGTGTGTGTGTACGCATGTGTATGTGTGTGCGTGCTGTTTTTGAGGAAATGTCTAAAGGTTCTTTTGTATGACTTGCAAGGCTTAGGATCATGTCCTGTTGCCCTAGTGATGCCTTGAATGTTGACCTAGCTGCACAGACACACACTGAAACACACACGCTTTTATGTTTTGACATAGACACAAACACACACTGTTTATGTCAAAATGTATGTGTTGTAGGATATGATGTTTAACCTGTATGTGGCATCCTGGGCATGTTTTTGTGTTACCTATTTTATGTAGGTTATACATTTTCACGTGTAGTCTAGAGATTAACAAATGTAGGCTATAGATTGTCATATAGGTTACAATTACATGTTGGATATCAGTGGTTACATGTAGATGTACGTGTACATGTAGGCTATAGATGGACACATGCACACTATAAATGGTCATGCTCACATATAGGTCTTGGATGGTCACATATAGCCTATGGTTGGTCACATTTGAGGTTATAATTGGTCACGTTTAGGTTATAGAAGGCCACATGTAGGCTATAATTGGTTACATTTAGACTGCAAACTGTTGCTGATTGCCACATAAAGTCTATATATGGGTATATGTAGGCTATAGATGGTCACATTGTAGGTTATAATTGGTCACATCTAGTCTATAGATGGCTACATGTAAGTTATAGACAGCCACATGTAGGCTATAAATGGTTACATTTAGACTGCAAACTGCCACAGGATCAAGTAGGATTAAGTGGGTTATATGTAGGCTACCGATGGCCACATAAAGGCTATAGACGGTTACATTTAGGCAATAGATGGTCACTTTTTAGGTTATATTTGGTCACATCAGGGCTACAGATGTCTACATGTAAGTTATAGACACGTAGGCTATAAATGGTCACTTCTAATCTATAGATGGCTATGTGTAGGCTATAGATGGTTACATATAGGCTATAGATGGTTATATGTAGGCTATAGATGGTTCGATTTAGACTATAAATAATTACATCTAGCCTATAAATTAGATTAGATTAAATTAGATTAGATAAGATTCAACAGACAGTAGCATGTAGACTATCAATGGTCACATGTAGTCAATTGACGGTTACATGTAGGCTATAGATGGTCACATTTTAGGTTAAAATAAATTGGTCACATATGGGTTATAGACAGCCACATGTAGGCAAATAATGGTCACATCTAGGCTGTAGGCAGCTACATGTAGGCTATAAGCGGCCACATGTAGGCTATAGATGGTCACATGTAGGTTGTAGTCAGTCACATGTAGGTTATAGATGGTCACATGTAGGTTGTAGTCAGTCACATGTAGGCTATAGACAGTCACATCTAGGCTATAGATGGTTACATGCATGTTAAAGATGTCACATTTGAAGTTACATTGAAGTTACATTTGAACTGTTCACATCTAGGCTATAGATGGCCACATGTAGGCAATAGATAGTTAGATGCAAGATATAGATGGTTACATGAAGGCTGCAGATGACCACTTATAGGCTATAGATGGTTACATGAAGGCCATGTATAACCTACTTGATATATGTCGGCTGCACACTGGCTAACAACTGTTACTTGTAGACTGTGGTCATATGCAACCCAGCCATGAGAGGCCAATCACTCTTACTGCGGGTCCCAAGCCTGGATAAATGGGGAGGGTTGCATTAGGAAGGGCATCCAGCATAAAACATCTGCCAAATCAAATATGTGGATCACAAACCAGAATTTCATACCGGATTGGTCGAGGCCCAGGTTACCAGCGACCACCACAGGTATACACAGGTTAGCCAACAGGGTACAGGTGGAAATTGGGCTTAGAGAAGTGAAGAAAGGAGTTCCTAGATTTAGATAGAAGGGTATCTGCAAGAGTGAAAGGGAAAGTTTATAGGACTGTGGTGAGACCTGAGATGTTGTATGGTTTAGAGACAGTGGCATTGAGTAAAAGACAGGAGGTGGAGCTGGAGGTAGCAGAGCTGAAGATGTTGAGGTTTTCGTTGGGAGTGACGACGATAGACAGGATTAGAAATAAGTTTATTAGACGAACAGCGGATGTAGGATGTTTTGGAGACAAGGTGAGGAACACTTTTGAACATGTGCAGAGGAGGGACATGAGGTATGTTGGTATAAGAATGCTGAGGATGAAGCCACCAGGAAGGAGTATAAGAGACTGATTAGACAGATATACTGCTGTGGCAACCCCTAAAGGGAGCAGCCGAAAAAAGAAGAGAAAGACTGTGGTAAATTGATATGCAGTCTATAGATGTTAGATGGTCACGTATATATATATATATATATATATATATATATATATATATATATATATATATATATATATATATATATATATATACAGGCTAAAGATGTTCACACTGATGCTATGAATGGTCACATGTAGACTATAGATAGTCAGATGCAACCTATGAATCGACATGTGTAGACTAAACATGGTCACCTGTTTGATCTTCACTGTTACTAACAACCTGCTATACACTTTAGAAACTGTTCTACCACATACCCCACACAGATCTGCTGTAATCCACAAGAGCTTTTGTTTCATTAACCATTAATGTCAAGTGCTCTGTAGATTTGGTTTTAGCAGAGAAGTGTGTGCATCCACAATCCCCAAAACACACACACGCCTGGTTTACCGCTGTCTAATGCTGTCGGATTGTTAACAGGATGCTCATACTCAGTGGTGTGTGAAGAGCACCCCTGTCGATCGAGCATATGTGTGTGTTTAAAGAGATGACACATAACTGGCATCCCAGACTGTTTATTCTCAGTGTCCCATAGTGTCCACTGGGAAATAGAAGCGAAGACAATAAAATAATAGATTTATATTGGTTTGCCATTTTCGCCACACGGACAAATGAATAAAAAGGGTTTTATCATGCAGTGTTATGAACACTTCCTGATTTATGCTATCATTACATATTTCCTACAAAAGAATGATTTCAGGTTTGTAATATAACACCAGAGGAAAGGAAGTGGGCACATAGCATCTATGTATCAGGCATGAGACAAGTAATTATTCCAAGTAATTATTATACAATGAACATTACAGTATCATATCTATAGACATTTTCCACAGTGGGGTGTTCTTAAACAAGGCCCTTAACCCTCTGTGCTCCTGGGTTATCATTGCTGATTCTGCGCTCTGTCTCCAGCTTCCTAATATTGCTGGTATATATGAAGAAAGATTTCACTGACTTGTAAAAAGTACATGTGTGTCAGGGATCCACCAGCCACGCCCTCACTTGAGCCACACATTCCTCCTAGCAGCTCCCCGTCCTACTAATCATGCACACCTGACTCTCATCAGCTCACACTATAAAGGCACACACCCTGTTCTACCGATTAGTCTGGAGAACTTCACTGGACCTTCTGACTGCTCTTTTCATTGGACTATTTAATTGTGGATATATGTTATGTGAACTGCTCTTTGCTTGTGCATTCTGTCATCCCATGCTTACTGCTGGTTTGGTTTCTCTTCATTCCCTTTGTTATTAAACACATCTTTGTTCTGTTGAACTTCGGCATCTGCTTGTTCTTCCAGCCTGACAATGTGACAAGTTAAAAGTACCCTCCCTCGCTCCCCCCTCCCTCACTTTCTTTCTTTCTTTCTCTCTCTCTCTCTCTCTCTCTCCCCCTCCCTCCCTAGTATGGTCCTGGGTCACAAATCTGTGTTTTAGCACCTCTGAGTAAACTACACAACTTTTTCTGCAGCAATAACCTCATAACTGGACATCAGTTTTTGTATTTTTGGCAATGAAAAACCAGACTCTGAACCCAATCTTCATCTGGGTGACACCGATTGTCCATTCATTACAGGTCCATCATTGTTAAGGTGTGCAGTGGTGGGTGCTTAAATGCAAAACTGTTAATGCAACCTGTAGTCCTGAGCCATTGTAGTAGACTGTTGATATTCATTACAATCCAAATTTATCCTCATTTCAAAACTTGACTGCATTGTTAATTGTTGAAAAAGACAGAAAAAAAATTCACCGGATTCAAAGCCATTCTATTAAAACCCATTAAAAACCAATTCAGTTCTTTCCTAGTGGTTTGATTGGCTGGAATGAAGGATTTATACTTTATCACTCACTCTCTTCCAGATACCGTATTCTGGACAAATTGTTAAAGGGCTGTTTTGATTTGTTTTGTGTTCATGGATCAGTATTTTGTGTACGTTTTAAAAAAAATCAAGGCCTGTGTTTTAGCTAGTAAGAATATTCCTTGCTATGGCGGATATAAAGTTTACATCCCCAGCCTGTAGTGTTATTTAGCAACAAGTTCATTTGAAAAGTTACCGCTTGTAATAATCTGGTTGCAGATGTGTAAAGTGTTCCAGACCTTTTATAATGGGTGTATCAGATACGTTCAAAAATACATGGTCATATTCAAACTCATGTTTAAATGCAATTATAGAAAAAAACTGTTATCAGTTAAATCTGATTAACCTCCAAAAGAACCCTGACTGCCGAAGCCACGTCTTACAAAGCATGTACAAAGATGTATTCATTGTTGAAAGATAGTGATCAGGAAAAAAAAGATAAAAACATTTAATGTACCATGGAACAAGGCCATGTACCACAGTGATATTACCAAGGAGGTCCTTGGAGAAATTGTTCAAACAACTGGACGAAATTGACCCAAGAGTCTGCAAAGAGACCCATGGCAATGTTGAAGGAGAATTTGCAATATCTGGCAAGTGCAGGTCACATCTCCAGGCAAGGGAAAAAAACAAACTTTACATGTTTAATTCACCCAGGTAGCAAAATGTGTTTTGCTCTGATAAGCCCATGGTAGAACTGTGATGTGTTCACCATACCCATGGTGAAGCATGGTGGTGGGAGCATCATGCTATGAATCAGCTTCTCTTCATGGACTGGGGCTTTAATTAATATTGATGGAAACATAGATCACAACAAATTCCAATCCATCTGAAAACCTGCAGGCGTCTGTTACACATCTGATGAAGAGATGAAAAAATTTTACCCTCCAACACAATTAAGATCCAAAGCACAATCCAAGTCAACAAAGGAACGGCTTCAGAAGATGAAGATAAACGTTTCAGAATGGCGCGGTCAGAGCCCAGATATAAATCCCATCAAAAACCTGTGGAATGGTTTGAAGAGGGCTGTGCACATTGATCCCTGCACAGTATGAAAGATCTAGAGTGTTTTTCAAAGAAGAGTCAGATAAAATTGCAAAATCAAGATGTGTGGGAGTTGGCATCGATTAAAATGTTGTCTCACAAACAAAATGTGTTTTTGTTGCAGGTAATTACATACACCATCTGTAACAAAATGACATGGGCAGGAGTGAAAACCAGTATTATTGTTAAGATTTTATTACGATTTTGAATGTTTTTATTATGCCTCCTAAAGCTAGATGACTTTATTATTATGTTCTGTAGCGTACAGACAAATGAGCATTACTTTTCAAGAGATAATTATATAGCCTAATAAAAGGCTATTTATTTCATATTCATTGCTATTGAAATCAAAACATTTACTTACTTATGCATATGCATAATGTTGGTATGTGAATATAACAAATAATTAGGCTACAATAATAAGAGGTCGACCAATAGTGGATTTTACCGATACTGATACCTTAGTTGGATTGCATTTGCCGATAACCAATGAATTAACAGATCGTTTTTTAAAATGATTACTGGATAAAAAAACTAACAGTTCATGTAAAATAGTACTGAACTTTATTACAAAAAAACCCTACTCAATCATGAAATTGTGCTAAAGAAAAAAATATTAATTATAATTATGATTATATAATGAATCAATTATTAATAATAATTATAATATGGCTCTCCATGCATCATGTGATCTCAAAAAACAAACAAACAGCAGTGATTTATCTGTAGACAAAGCTCTCGTAAAAAACATCGGATTTTGCCGATAGACGATAATTCCAGCAATCATCTGTGCCTTGACCTAATAACTTTGAAAAATTTTAGTTGGAATGAGAAACTTTATTATCAAATACAGATATGATATGAGAAAAACATATATTTAAAATTCCCTATTTTTTTATATATTTCTCTGGCATTGTTCAGAGGGCCGTTCCAAATGTGGGGCCAGGCCGTATTCAGCCCACAGGCCGTAGTTTGGGAACCCCTGACATACACAATTATTCAACAAGGTTGATGTGTGACTTTTCTTAAAAATTTTTCCACTAAGATTTTGTTAGTTACCTCTATATATATTATATAGGGGTTCCCTGGTGGTCTAGTGGTTAGGATGCGGCACTCTCACCGCTGTGGCCCGGGTTCGATCCAGTCAGGGAACCAACCCCAGCCTTTAGGGTTGCACAAGCCAGTGCACTCTCAGTGCCGGTCCCAAGCCCGGATAAATAGGGAGGGTTGCATTAGGAAGGGCATTCAGCGTAAAAACATATGCCAAATCAAACATGCGGATCATGAATATTGGATGATCCTCTGTGGCGACCCCTAATGGGAGAAGCCGAAAGAAAGTTTTATTTCTATATATTATATGTGGTAGTTTAGAGATTAAGGCATTGCTCTTTGTAGCAGAAGGTCATGAGTTCAAATCCCAGCCTCATAACCACTTTGTTGCTCAGTTGTATGAATGACACAAATGTAAGTCGCTGTGGAAAAGGGCATCTGCCAGATGCCATAAATGTAAATATTGAAGTATATAAAAAAGTAATATCCTATTACTGTAGGATTATTATGGGTTCAATTATCCAGGATTTCATTTAAAAAAACAGCCATTTCAACAGGGATGTATATTTTTATACCCAATTCACATCTTTTTATGTAGAAACAACACCTCGAAAATTTTTGTCAGGTGTGACGAGGAAAAATAGAACTTGTAGGACTTGAAATTGTGCTGTAATTAAACAAATCACTGAGTGTTTACCAAATGTATATGGGTTTTACTGTGTGTGTGTGTGTGTGTGTGTGTGTGTGTTATCTCCTGTAGGGAATGCTTGTATGCGAGGGATCCATATTGTGGCTGGGACAGAAAACAGAGACGCTGCACTACAATTGAAGCCAGCTCCAACATGAGCCAGTGGAGCCAGAATATCACACAGTGTCCCGTAAGACATGCACATTTTAGCCACGCACACACACACACACACACACACACACACACACACACACACACACACACACACACACACACACACAAAGAAAACAAGTAAACTAGAATTGGCTTGTGCTACTTTATCCAGTACACAAAACAATACACAGGCAATTATACTTGTCACTATTATTTGTGTTGTGTGCTTAATTTTATTTTTTATTTTTTCTGTGTTGTGTTTTTTATTTATTTTGTCTTCATCATCTTAGGAACTGACTTTTATTAAGAAAACGTCACACAAGTTCCAAGGTCCACTGACTATGTACTTGTATATGTGTAAATACAAAATCTCGAAATCTTGGAATCCCAGTTTATCAAATCAATTTTAAATCGAGTAGCACTGGAACGATTATGAGGGTATTTATTTTAAAGAAAAGATATGACTCGTGGATAAATATTTGTACAATTGAACAATTACTTGTGCTTATTAGTACATTATACGTGTTTCTGATTTTTCAGGAGCAGAATCTTACTCGAGATGGAGGCTTCGGCTCGTGGTCGGCGTGGCACTCGTGCACCCATGATGACGGAGGTGAAACTTCAAGCGCCTGTCTGTGTCGCTCTCGAATGTGTGATCACCCGGTCCCCCAGTGTGGTGGGGCCGAGTGTGTGGGACCCTCGATGGAGGTGGCCAACTGCTCCAGGTAATGTCAAGGACATTAGTGTAATAGAGCAACATAGAGAATGTAATAGAGAAACACATACTTTGTGTGTGGGTGTGCTCTGTGTGTGTGTGTGTGTGTGTGTGTGTGTGTGTGTGTGTGTGTGTGTGTGTGTAGAAGTGGTGGTTGGACTCCGTGGTCCTCCTGGACTCCATGCAGCACCAGCTGTGGTGTAGGGTTTGAGGTGCGTCAGCGTTCATGCAGTAACCCAACGCCCCGACACGGAGGGAGAGTGTGTGTAGGTCAGACGCGAGAGGAGCGGTACGACAATCTCACACAAAAACACACACACACACACATACACTTATCAGCATTTAAAGATCTTGCGAAACATGTTGCATAAATGTGCACCTGTGTGTTTGTGTGTCTGTGTGTAGGTTGTGTAATGAGGACTCTGTGTGTCCCATGGCTGTCTCCTGGGCTCAGTGGACTTCCTGGTCTACATGCACAGCAGTGTGTGGTGGCGGGTTTCAGTCCCGTGTCCGAACCTGTGAAAATGGAAACTCCTGCTCTGGGTGTCCTCAGGTAGGACACACAACCTGTCAATCAATATCATTAAACTCCACCTCCTGAATCTGGCAGCATGTTGCAGGAGCAGTTCAAAATGATATCATGAACAAACTCCCCTTATATAAACACAATCCGTACTATAGTGTGTGGATCATGCTGCAATTACGGGGTGGAAACTGACGATGAGTCATTGGACTGGAGAATAAGTTGTTTCAATTAAACCCAGACACTTTACAACTTTGTAGTGTGCTTCAGTGTTCTAGCTACAGCCCCTTAACAGACATTCACAAACCCTGAGTACACTACAGTACTGCTCCCCCTGTCTGTGTAGGGTTAAAGCCAACCCTTTACAACCCCACCCTTAACCCTTTCTTATTGTTTTCTTAACTTAATCTTCTCGTGATCTCGACATAACAAAAGTTGTTTTCTTGTGATCATGACTTTATTTTCTCCACGCTGCCACAAATTAGGTTATGGTTATTATCCATCATTCCTCATGCTGAATACACCGAAAATTAGGTACTGATCACAAGAAAAACGAGATCACGAGAAAATTTAATTGTGATTAAGAGAAAACAAGAAAGAAAAAACTATTATAATGCATTGCCTCTAAGGACTTCTGTAGGATCAATAAAAAACTTAGTAATATTATTACGTAACGCACGTTACTTGTAACACGTTACCCCCAAACACTGGATTTGAAAATGACAGCGAGTGTTGTTGCATCATTCAATACACAAACAAATCAGGTTCTAGTATGCAAATACAGGCCATGCAGCACTGGTTTTAGCATTAGGAGGATGAGGATGGGAAATAAAGACCAGACACATGTTCATAGAATCTTTACTTCTTAATGAAACTGCCACTGGTGGGCCCTTGATCAAGGCTTTTAATCCCCTTTTGCTCAGATGTCAAACTAAGATCTAAGATCTCTGTACATGGATGTTTGAATGTGGCAGTTGACTCACCAGATAATTTGACTGAAATATTGTTTGTGTAGGAGTACAGAACGTGCAATTTGGAGACATGCCCTGAGGTACGTCGATACACCCCCTGGTCTGCATGGTACCCAGTGAATGTGACGCTGGGCGGAGTCAGACAAGAGCAGCGTGTGAGACACACTTGTCGAGCACCACTGGCAGACACACACCTCCTGCAGCTGGGCAAACGCAAAACAGAGACGCGTCACTGCCCACCTGCTGGCGGAGCTCCGGGGTGTGAGACTGACGGTAAAAACAAACGTGATGCAATGTACTAAATGCTTGTCTAGTTTCTGAACATGTGATGTATTGAATTCAGCTCACAATCACAAATCCACTATGTTCTACTGTGCACATTTCGCAAACCACACTCTCTGTGCACATTATGCACACTATGCCCTACAGAAACCACCTACATTCAATCAAAACAATAATTTCCTATATTGGGCCCGAAAAGAGAATTTTAATTCGTAATTCATAATTTTATTAAAGGAATATGCACCTACATGTACCTACAATAATAATTATCATTTACATAATGCATAATATTTTTTTGCATTTGTTTTTATTTAATATTTTATAATGTTACTATTTTATTTTTCTAGTTTTTATATTTTATTTATTATTTTTATTTTTTTTAAAGCACCAACACATTATGACAAATTCCATGTACATGGAACCCTGGATACTTTGCAATAAAGTTGATTCTGAATATTAGTAATATTAGCACTCATTTCCCTCTCTTTTATGTAGATCTGGTACAAGACTTAGTGAGTGTGGCACAACCCATGACACCAGTGCAGGGGGTCATCTGGTTGCCCTGGGAGACGTGGTCTTCATGTTCCAAAGAGTGCTCGAGAGGTTTTCGAACACGTAAGCGCTTGTGTGTCAATCCTGATAGCAAAAGTCCTGCATTCCTGTGCAGTGGAACACCAGTGGAGTATCAGGACTGTAACACCCAGCCATGTTCAGGTACCTGAACCCAGTACACATTATGAAAACCAGAATTAGAATCTGAATTGGAGTCAAAAATTTGTAGTCCACGAGTTACGATAGCGATGCGTTCTGATGACACTATCGTAAGCTGGAAATATCATAAATCGAGACATAGCCTAACCTACCCAGGAGTTTTAAAGAATAGTGATCAGCATGGGGTAGTTTACTGTAATTTGTTTATAATTTAGCAAATTATAGTACATAATTTAGCAAACAGATCAATTTACTGACTTTACTAACACCCTTGCAGCTGATGAACACAAATGTCCATAAACACATATTTTTACAATTGTGTCGCATCGCTATCGTCCTCGTAAGATCGAAAAATTGTAAGTCAAAGCAATGTAACTCGGGGACCATCTGTATTTTAGTGCATGATTTGATTCAAGTTCTGAACTAGAATAAAATCTAAATAAAAAAACACTACTTAGTTGCATAAACTGATTTATAATCAACGTTAGTGTGGGTAATTACGGTGAAGGTGATGATGATGATTATATAAAACCCGACAGCTGAAATCAGTATTAAAGCACAAGAATTGGAATTTTATTTCTTATTATTTATTTTTGAGAAATAAAACAGTTTGTGTGTTTGTGATGTAGTAAAGGGGGCGTGGTCATGCTGGTCATCCTGGTCTGAATGTTCTACCTCCTGTGGGGGCGGGCATTACCAACGCACTCGCACCTGCTCAAACCCCGCCCCTTCCAATTCTGGCGACATCTGCATTGGCCTGCATACTGAGGAGGCTCTGTGCAACATGCAGGAGTGTGATGGTGAGACACACACATAAACACACACACACACATATATATATAGGAGACAAATGAATATTTTGTCCAAATCCTTTAATGTCACAGGCACAGGACTTTAGGAATATACACTGTTAATGTGTTTGTGTGTGTGTGTGTGTGTGTGTGTGTGTGTGTGTGTGTGTGTGTGTGTGTGTGTGTGTGTGTGTGTGTGTGTGTGTGCGTGTGTGACATAGGTGGATGGGGGGTGTGGACAGAATGGACCGAGTGTGAGGATGGCCTTCAGTACCGTACTCGAGTGTGTGAGATAAGCCCCGCCCCCTGTAGAGGGAACCACACAGATCAGAGACGGTGTCTTCCTAAAGAAAGTGCAGGTAAGTTTACTCTGTTTATCTCCACATCTCTCCACATTTACTCTGTAAAACATTTTACTCATCTTTACTTCATATTATACCACATATTTTAATATTTTGTTGTTCAGAAAGGAATGGAACACTTCAGGATGTGCTGTTATGGGAAATTATGAGATAGTCATGTGCGTCATAGAAGTATGTGAGGGTGGTGCATGACATGTATGAGGACAGTGTGACAGCAGTGAAGTGTGCAGTAGAATTGACAGACTGGTTCAAACTGAAGGTGGGACTGCATCAAGGATTGGCTCTGAGCCCTTTCCTGTTTGCAGTGGTGATAAACAGGCTGAAGGATGAGGTCAGACAGGAGTCTCCATGGACTATGGTGTTTGCGGATGATATTGTAATTTGTGGTGAGAGCAGGTTGAGAAGAGCCTCGAGAGGTGGAGAAGGTTTATGGATGTGGTGAGGGAAGACATGCAGGTAGTTGGTTTGAAAGAGGCAGATGTAGAGGACAGAGTATTATAGAGACGGCTGATTAGCTGTGGCAACCCCTAATGAGAGCAGCTGAAAGAAGAAGAAGGTTGGTGTGATGAAGTGGAGTTCCTCTTACCACCCTGAAGTTAAATATTTTCCTATAACTGCACATCCTTAAGTGTTTTATTCCTCTTATTACACAGCCATTTGGTACCGATACATTTTTTTTCCTACAAGGTAATGAACATCATACACTTCATCCAATGAAGCAATATAATGTTGTATAGTGGTACTTACTGTATGTGTATTGTTATACCAATGAAGTGCTGAAACTGGAGAATTTGTATTTTAGTCAGTGAAAAACTTCAACACATCAGTGATAATTTTTTCTCTTTTTTTGTCAATGAATTACTGTCTAAAACAGCTATGCATTATAATATTTTTTCTTTCTTGTTTTATAGTGATCACGACATGATTTTCTATCGAACACGACATAATTTTCTCGTGATCTTCCCATAACGAACGTTTTTTTTTTCCCGTTATCACCACTTAGTTTTCTTTTGATCTTCACCGAAAACAACTGTTTTCTCACAATGTACTTTACATGTTTCTGGAGTATAACAGACCTGACAGCCTCCTTCTTATATGTAAGTTGTCAATCAGTGAAGGACACAGAGCTGTTTCAGTTTGAGTTCCTGATCAAAGTAAATGTCAGCGCAATCATCCATGATGCTGCAATGATGCTGCGTCAGGAACATGTATTATGAGTAATACACAGAAAAGTACTCAAAAGGAAACAATGTTTGCTGTGTTATAAGATTACAAGAAAATTAAGTTGTAAAAATAAACATTTATTTTTATGCATGGCCTTTTAGGACCTACATAATGAACAAAATAAATGCAATTCTTTTCAATTATTTCTGTTTTCCAGTCGGCTCAGCAGGAGGGAAGAAAGGGCTAAACTGTGGAGGTAAGGAAATTTAAATCATCCTGCCTTCATTACCCACTGTTTACATTGCTATATACTATCCTATGATGTGCTCTATTGGGCTGATTTCCTTGTTGTGTAGCAACCATGTGATATAAAACTCACTTGCTAGCAAATCACTTTGGAAATATAATTATAAGTCATTCTGTGGAGCTTGAATTCAGTAACGAGTAACGATCAAAGTACAGCAATCAGTTAATTCACAGAAAACAGTACAGACTCTGGAGAAAGAATTAAACTCAGCTCTGCATCTTTCTCGCTTTAAGGCTTTTCCCTCTTCCACCTGATCCTGACTGGCGCCGTCTCCTTCCTGGTAGCATTGCTGGGATCTATTCTTGCCTACGTATTCTTTCAGAAGGTCTATAAACCCATCCAGGAGCCTGCGGTGATCCATCCCAACACGCCCAACCACCTTCAAAACAAACACAACACCAGCACACCCAAGAATGAGAAATATACTCCCATGGAGTTTAAGGTACTGATGCTCCACAGACATTTCTGAATGTGTCCCATCATCTGTTCTTACAGCTTACTACAAAAGCAATGTGATGATATTTCCAAATTCATTATTCAATATTAATAAATCACTCTTTTTTGTTGTTTTTTGTTCAAAAGTGTTTTAGCCCCATAGACTTCCAGCAGCCATGGAAGTAACTTTTAGCATCTTGAAAATATTTCATTTTCCTATTATTTTCATTGAAGCTACTGAATAATTTATGTTATTTACTTAATAATGTGGTGCAATTACAAGCCAGACTGTTGAAATAAAAGAATGTGTTTGTTATAGAGCTGTCCATCATATACTGAAGTAACAACAACGGTGGTTCATTTAAAAAGGCTGCTATTTATCAAGCTGACATTGAACTCATATTTTCTTTCTATTCCCACCTGTACACAAACCTGTGCCTGTTAATGTAAAGGAACATAATGGAAAACAGGAGAGAAACTGTAAAGGTCTTATTTTATCGTGCAGGAACTTTAATTATTCAGAGCTCTATGCCAGAAAGTTCTATAATTAGTTTGGTGCCATAACCGATAAAATGACACCTAGAGTTAATTAAAATCTGTACATTATGCTGGGTGGCCAGGACACAGAGTTTGAGTTAAACGGTTATTGAAGTCATTTGAAGCACAGCCAGGCAGAGTGATTAATAATTCATGAAATTCATAAAAGTTGACAGGGGTCAAAAACACAGGATACCAAAAAATCAGGAATGTTTTAATAAAGTACACTAAACTAGATTAGACTAAGAAGAAGAAAAAGAAGAATTGCTCTAAACATTCACTAGATTTCAGAAAAAAAAACAGGAGAAAAATTGTAAAGGTCAAAAATGGAAGCTGGAAACAGGAAACATAGACCGAATATGGAATAAGGAAAGTGTTTAGGGTGTACAGGAAGTGTAGGAGGTCAACAGTAAAAAACAGTGGATGTTTACAAAGTGTTATACTTCAGGAAGATTTGATTTACAACTTCAGTTTATGGTTCATTGATTTGCTTGTCATTGTAGATGTGTAATTATCAGTGGTGGACAGTAATAAGGTAAAAGTAATTTGTTACTTTACTTAAGTATTTCATTTGGGGAGAATTTTACATGGACTTCAATACATTTAAGAGTCAGATATCTTATTTACTACATTTCACGAAATCAGTCGTTTCTTTTTATTAATAAGTGAATAAAAACTTAACTGGTCAAACGCGCAGCAAGCCACCAATCAGGGTCGAGCATGCGCTCTGTTTTAAACTTATTTTGATTGCTGCTTGGCAGAAGCGGATTTAGGCAAGGTGACATGGGCAGCCTCCCAGGGCGGCATCTTGCCAGGGGGTGTCACGTCAAAAAAATAATAATCAGTAGAATTTTTATTAATGTTTTATTACCACTTATTTGCATGGTTGCATTAATTATTATATGATGTCTTAGTCAATGAACCTGGTTGGGAATTGGATTGTGCATCCATTGCCTGGAGAAGTTCCCTAAAGCTGGGTGATGTTAGTAAGGAGAACTGAATCAAAATTGTAATTATGGATGGAGGAGCACAAATTAGATGGCAACATGCATAAGATAAAGGTGTGTATGCTGCTCTATTATTTAACTCGTTATAAGGACATTAAAGACTAATGCATAAGGCTAAGCCTAATAATTGTATATCTTAGGTTATGCTGTGCTTCCTATTATTAGATTAGATTAGATTAGATTAGCGGAGGCAGAGGGAAAACTAGTTTTTTTACTATCACTCCTGTACACTACGTATCCCTAAAACACAATTTTTTACTTTTTCTTCTTTGCTTATCTTAATTTTCGTCACAATCTTCGCTTTCTGGCTTCGCTTCACCATCTAGCAGCGGCATCTCGAACTCGTACCTCAATTTTATCAGAGTGACCGCTCGTATCTCGGAAAACTCGTACATTAATGCACTCGTAGGTCAAGGTACCACTGTATGTAGTTTATCATAATGTGTGTAGCAACAAAACAATTACAACTTAACTTGTCCAGTTGGATTGTAGTTAAACAGCAATTATTGATTTGGTTCCCTTAAATTGAGGTGATGTCATAAAGGTTTTCTGTGATTGTACTAAAAAGGTCCTTATGGCCACAATTAGCCAAGGAGTTGTTTTGGTTCTTGGTTCTGAGGGTTTGATAAATGATGCACAATAACATGCATTTAATTGTGCAATAAATTTAGGATTTAGGGATTTATGATTTAGCATTTAGGGTGATGTTTATACATAACATTGAGTTTAAAAATGTCTTTAAATTTGTGGACTGCTCTGAGAATATGTTTCACTCATCCAGTGATGGTAGCTAAAGCAGAGAGGAGCTTTTCAAAGCTGAAACTAATCAATGGGGGAGGCGTTGGTTCGTGGCGTCAATCTAAAACCGCCATTGCCGCTTGGTGGTATCTACTTAGCACGAACAAACAGTTCAGCATCAGTTCAACATCAAGCAGAACATTTTGAGAGAAAGAAATTATAGAAGAAAGTCCTGACTCGAACTCGCCACAACACCTGTGGCCCTATTTGCATAATTTTTTTGAAGTTGTTTAAAGGGAAGTTTTGGCCTCATGATAATTTATTGGATATCAATCAGTGTTTGACTCATTAATGTCATGCTATTAATAGATTGTGTGCTAAGAGTAACATTAGAGTCTTTTCACATCAACAACTGTTGATTAATAGTCTTGTGATAAAAATTATAATAAGAACATTATAGCCATAATAAATCATAGTACTTGGAGACTTAAGTAAATGTTTAACTCTAATACTTTTGTACTTTTTCTCAAGTGAAAGTTTAAATGGAGACTTTTTACTTTTGCTGGATTTATATTTTACCTACTGTATCTCTACTTTTACTCAACTACATGCTTCGTGTACTTTGTCCAACACTGTTAATTATGAGACTAAAACCTTTATTGCGGCACTTAACTTCCACAGATTTATTATTGCAGTGGTCAAAATGAGACTGCAGCAAACACTAATAAAGGCTGACTGGTTCAAGATTCATGCTGCCCCACACAGGGTTAAAACGATTAAAATGTTTGCCAGATTGATAAACTATACCTTATTCTCTGTGAAATGCAGAAACATATCTCCTTTTTTACTGGTTGGATTTTGGGCCTATTCAAATCTTAACATGGTAACACTGGTTAATAGTTTTAGATAATAATGTTCAGAGAATGTCTTTTATGTCTTCTAGACGCTCAACAAGAACAACTTGCTTCCAGACGAGAGCTGTAACTTCTACCCTCCTCCTCCACCCCAGACGAACGTCTACACCACCACCTACTACGCTCCTCCACTGGGCAAATACGACTTCCCCTCTTTAGACTCGCCCTGCAGGAACTACATGCACAGCTGAACCAAGACTCGTGTTTTCTGAGCCATGTGTTATCGCAGGTACCGTGGTGCTGAGTCAGCTCTGAACCGATGGAGTGTGTGGACGTTCAAAAGAGCTCAGCACTTTTCTTGTTCTTTAAAAAAAAGATAACAAGGATGAACAAATAGGGAAGTTTACTGGAAGCTTTACCTTGTTTTTGGACATTTAGAGCTCAAAGGGACAGATGGTGGAACGAAAGACATGACCTCACCACAACTTGACCAAAATATGGGAACTTGTCTAAAAGACACTTTTGGGTAGGATTCACAGATCTTTTGAGTCTTCCACAAAGACAAAGGATGGAAAATTCTAGTTTTCCAGACCTTGTGATTTCAGCCTGATTGGGATGTGGCACAGTGTTCACACTAGACTGCGCTGTTTTACTACTTTATTACTGTCATACTCAGAGCACCAACAATTGATCGATCCATTTACGCTTTGACTGTCCAATCGCATCACATTTAATACATTCATTTTTTTTTGATGATGCCATGATGAAGTAAGTCGCTGTGCACTTTTTAAAAAAGGTTGAGCATCACTGGGGTCTAATGTAGCTTTTAGCGCTAAACAGAGCCTCGGGATGGAGGTAAGATTCACACTTTAGATTCAAACAGACACACAGCTGAATTTATTTTTAATTAAAAACCAAACCATGGTTGTTAACTTACACTAACACATCAAACTGAACATACAATGCAACTTAGTGTGTTACACACACCAAAAAGTACAGTATAATTAGTTGTGTATAAAAAAAAATGAGCGAATGTACATGGTTGTCTGTGATTATGATTTCTGTGTGTAGATTTTTTTTTTATTTTTATTATTAAATTATTGTATATACAACATAGGAGCCAGAAACCAAAAGAAATGTTATAGTGGAGCAACGGTGTTATTACAATGTAATTAACAGTGTAACAACACTGTAATAATATTCGACTTTTTCAGGGGTTTGTCGATACCAATGCTGATGCCATACCTGTTCCAATATCTGATCCATGATACAATAAGATTTTTTACTGATAAAAAGAGGACTCATTTTCTATACAAGTATCCTGTTAAAACATTTCCACAGGAACATTTCCAGCATGGCTGAGTAACAAAAAAACGATAGTAGTTCAGCTTTAAAGCATGTTTCTTACATTTATGGTATATGGTAGATGCTCTTATCCAGAGTGACGTACAATTATTTCCTTTATACAACCGAGTGGTAAGGGTCTTGCTCAAGGGCCTAACAGTGGCGGCTTGGTGGGTTTATGATTTGAACTTAAAACATTCTAATCAGAAATCCAACATCTTACCCACTGAGCTACCACATGCCCACCTGTTATTCATGACAATCAGTAGTGATTTTGACAAAAAACTAAACTAAACTAATGTGTTGCTAGTTTACACGCTTTTTTTGATGCCACATATCCTAGAGTGCAGGGTCAGCCGGTATACAGCTGCCCTAATGCACAGAGGTTTAAGGGCCTTGCTCAAGGGCCCAACACTGGCAGCTTGGCAATACTGGAAGGTAAACCCCTGACTTTCTGATCAGTAACCCAAAAACTTAACCAGGGAGCTAGTGTGTAAACACACACATAGTCCAACCACGGAAAGAGAAACTGAGCTTAATGTTCTGTGAAGTCCCGAACTGATTAATACTAAACAGAATAATTGGTATCAGTATTGGTATCAGTCCCTGAGTACAAGACACAACAGTATCAAAGCTTCCCCAGTATTTCTACCCCGTGTGTGTGTGTGTGTGTGTGTGTGTGTGTGTGTAAGGCAGGGACAATGCTCCTATTCCTCACAATTGTATTCTGTTTCTATTCTCCATGTTCCAGACGTCTCTGAGACGAATGAAGTCTGAAGCATGTGACACACGACTACAGAAAGCGAGTTGTGTAGATTCGTTTTTAGGGAGAGGTGCAAAGCCGTGAATTATACTAATAACTTTTTTGTAGAATTTTTTAAAATCAAAGTAAAAACTTTCTCTTTGATGTTTACTGAAGGAATATGTTTTATTCAAACTGCCAGTGGATGATGTCAAAAGGGGTGTGTGACAGAAGCTGACCAATCAGCAGATTCCTTTAAACTCGCACTGAGTGAAACTACATGCTTTTTAGGGACTTAACACACAATTATTATCGACACACACCTGCCCGCACTTCCTTTCTTTCTTCTTTCCTTCCTTCCTTCCTTCTTTCCTACCTTCTTTACTTCCTTCTGTCCTTCCTTCCTCTTTCTTTTTCTTTCCTCTGTACTAATTTCCCACTCTCACTTTCTCCTTCCTTGTTTCTCCTGTCCCTGCTTTCTTTTCTTTTCTTACTTCATCTTTTCCTTCCTCCCTTCTCTTTTTTCATTACTTCTTCTACTTTTTATAAATTTTTATAATTTTTACTTTTCCTGTCCCCTTGCTTTTTGTTTCCTTCTTATCTTTTATACCTTCTTTCTGTTCCTTCAGTCCTTGAGTTCTGTCTCTTCCTTTCTTTCTTATTTCATTCCTACCTTCCTTCCTCCTTCCTTCTTTTGTTCCTTCCTTCCTTGCTTCCTTCCTTCCTTTCTTCTTTCCTTCCTTACTTTTGTTTTCCCTTTCTTCCTTTCTTTTTAGACTTACTTCCTCTGTTTTCATTATATTTATACATTTCTCCTTTTTCTTTCTCTTTCCTCTCTCATTTTTCTTCCTTACTTTTATTCCTTTAATCATTCCCTTACTTTTCCTTTCAACTTTTGTAGTTACTTTCTCTTTTTCTCTCCTTTCTTTCTTCCTTCCTTCCTTCCTTCCTTCCTTCCTGCCTTCCTTTCTATCTTTGTCTCTTCATCTTATTCTTTTTTTGTGATTTGTTTCTCTTCTTTTCTTCATTCCTCTCTCTTCCATACTTACTTCCTATCTCTCAAGTTAAAAATTTTTTTCTTCCACCCTTCCGTTCTTCTGTGTTGGTAAACAGCTTCCCTCACCAGGCTTACAGCAGACTGCATCAGATCACAGCTCACTCATGCTCATGATGTCGACTTGATGCTCAGCTAACACTCACCTTACAAACATCACTTGAGCTTGCGGTTATAGAACAGCGAGGCAGTATTCTCATCCGAAGGGAAATGAAGTGTGCTGTACGACTACAGTAATGTGGTGTGAGGTATCTGATTCTGTTTAAGACTCCAGCAATGGTTTACGCTTTCTTATGCAATAGCGGCTCTTCATCACACCGTCACTGCCTTTCTACACACTGTGAACTTTTGCTATGTTCTATTTTTGTATGCTGCACATCATAAACAATAAAACTTCAAGTAAACTTCGGATGTCTCAGCTGTGAGAAGGACTACATTGTGTATTTTTTACTTTAAAAAGTTGACTCCCATTTGGATTTCTTCTATTTTGGCATATTTATTACATTATATTTGTCACTTCAGACACAATTTTAATATGAGAGAAAGATAACCAGAGTTTATTATTATATAAGCATAATTTTACATTCATTAATTATCATTTGATTAATATATTTCAATTTTTTTCCGGTGAACCATTTTTAATTCACCAAGTTCTATTGAATTAGACACAGCCAGCCTTGAATACAGACAGCTCTGTCTAGTCATTTATAAAATATTCGAAAAAGTCTAAACAGGCTATGTCTTAATAATAAAAAATCTGCAAATAAAAAGTTGGAGACGGTGCAACAAAAGTCTGGAAAAAAATGTTATTAAAAAGTTGGAAAACTCTTTTGCAACTAATTAGATTAATTGACAACAGGTCAGTATTATTGGTATTATAATATATAGTATTATTATAGATTATTGGGTATTAAGAGTGTATCTTAGAGAGGCAGAGGAAGAAAAGATGGACAGAATTTCACTAATCTGTGAAAGACAAATTGTGGAACAGATTCAGGATAATGTTCCTCAACATCAAATTGCAAAGCAGTGGAATATCTCATCATTTATAGTACATGATATCATTAAAAGTTTCAAATGATCTGGTGAAATCCAATGTTTTAAAATATTTGCAAGTATTTTATATAACTTTTTTTTACTCAAGTTAAAGTAAAGAAGTTTCGGCTCTAACATTACTTAAGTAAAAAGTCGTCATTACTACTACTTGTTTTAGTGTCACGCTGGTAACTGGACGTCACGTCATATTAATATTAAGACTGTCAAGCAATTAAAATATTTAACCGTGGTTCATCCCATGATTGTCATGTTTACTCACGATTAATCACAACTTAATCGTAAATATTTATCTGTTCTAAATGTGCATTAAATTAATAATTTCCCATTTTTTTTAAACTCTAACCAACATGGGCATGGACAAATATTGATGATTAAGCAAATGTATGTTTAATGTTTGTAAAAACAAACTCATAGAACATGAAAACAAAATATTCTTGTAAATGTGTTAACGTCATTATGGTGTTTTAAATTTCGTAAATTATCCGGACACTAAACGGAACCTTTGCTATGTTTCCACACGGACGGTTAACGAGGTGATACCGGAGAAACTGTACCTCTTATAACTTTCATACGGATTACATCATCAGAAAATATTTGTATTCGATGTGAAATTATTTATTTAAAAGCAGCTTGAGCTTTGTGTAAATATATTATTATGTCTGTGAGGCAAATATTCTATGAGATTCAGATTGTTTTATTTGAGTGTCTGTGAAGAGAGTTGACATAGACGGCAGAGAGCGCCCCCTGTCTGTTTTCTTTATTTTACAAAAGCACAGCGTTTGTTGTTATTATGAGTGTATACAAATAAATGTAGACCCTTTACATACACAAATTGTTAATAAAAATGGTCAAACAGAAATGCGTGCTGCATTAATTGCGCGTTAATAAAACCAATACCGTTAAAATAAATTAGCATTTTGACAGCCTTAATTATTATATAAATACAAAAATAAGAAATCAGTAATGTCTCGGTTCACAGTCATGTTTACAAAATCGATTAAATCTAAAGTAACGAATTTGTTTTGAAAATGTAAGAAGTTGAAAGTACAGATATATGTGTAAAAAATGTGATGAGTAAAAGTCAAGTAAAAATCTACAGTACAGTAACGAAGTATTTGCACTTTCTTATTTCCCACTTCTGAAGGGTTAAAATCAATATTGGATGGCCACAATCTTCGGGCCCTCAGACGGCACTGCATTTAAAACAGTCATGATTCTGTAATGGAAATCACTGCATGGACTCATTAACACCTCCAGAACTCATTTTTAACACATTTTACAGAGTCCCAACATGTTTTAGAATTGGGATTATACTGTATCGGTCTGGAAAGGGTTACAAAGCCATTTCTAAGAATCCAAGACTCCATTCAAAGGACCAACTGGAGAAAACCTGGACCAGTGGTGAGTGTTCCTTAAGAATAGTGTCTAGACAATATTCCTCATCCTGGATGTCATAACAGAACCCCTAAAGATATCTAAAGAGCTGCAGGTCTCTTTCAACAGTCAGAACTCAGTCAGGATTTCTCTGAACCAACCAAAAGGAACATAAACACCTTGATGATGACTTCAAAATGGACTACTGTGTAAATAAATCTGGTGTAAAACTAACACAGTGTAGAGACATTTAAATCATCATAGCCGCTGACAAAAAAATGGTGGTGGTAGTGTTATGATGTGGGGATGCTTTCCTGCTTCAGGTCTGTGTGACTTTCTATATGTGGCAGGACCATAAATGCTGTTCTTTAGAAAGTCCTGAAAGAAATGGAATGTCATCAGTCCAGTATCTGATGCTTAGGAGCAATTGGAGCACAAGAACAAGTGTGAATGAATCAATAGGGTTTTTTTACTCTGGTGTTCTCAAAGTCCTGACTTAACCCCTAGTGAGAAACTCTTGAAAGTGGATAATTAAAGTAATTCTCCCAAGAAGATGGGGACAAAAATCCTCCACAGTGATGGGAAAGCCTGAGCTTTAGATTGCATTTGATTGCTCTCTCTCTCTCTGTCTCTCTCTCTCTCTCTCTCTCTCTCTCTCTCTCTCTCTTTTTCTCTCCCCTATTGTTGTCTATTTCTATCTCTCTCCACTGTCATCTGTCTTTATAAAGCAAAAACTCTTTTCTGTCTGTCTGTCTGTCTGTCTGTCTGTCTGTCTGTCTGTCTGTCTCTACTGTTGTCTGAATGTCATGAAAGGTTTTGTGAATCGCAGCATTAAACTTTCAGAAATGTCAGCAATAGCTTTTACTGTTTCTCTCTCTCTCTCTCTCTCTCTCTCTCTCTCTCTCTCTCTCTCTCTCTCTCTCTCTCTCTCTCTCTCTCTCTCTCTCTTTTCTCTCTCTCTCTCTCTCTCTCTCTCTCTCTCTCTCTCTCTCTCTCTCTCTCTCTCTCTTTTCTCTCTCTCTCTCTCTCTCTCTCTCTTTCTTCCTCTTTTGGTTTATTTCTTTTATTCCTACAGCCTTTCAGGCATTTGCCATTTCAGAGGTAACAATAGAGGTGTTCAGTGAGGATGTCTGAACACCACTAAAGAGTCTGAGTGGAGTATGTTCAAACAGGAACAAAGCAGGTGCTCTCCTCCTCCTCCTCCTCCTCCTCCTCCTCCTCCTCCGGTCTCACATTCATTGTGAGTGAACATGAAGTGTTTCAGTTCTACATTTCAGTTCTTTTAGTTCTGGAACAAACATTATTTCAAGTCTGTTATTCAGGAAAACAGACAGGAATACACAAGCAAAAAAAAAAAAAAACATTTCAGATGATGATGATGATTATTGTAGTGAGTATGATGACAGTTCTAAGGAAGAATAGAGAGATGGTTATAATAAAGCTGATGAAGAAAATGTATATGATGATGATGATAGTGATTATGATGCTAAATAATAGGATGATATAATTGTGATGATTATAAAGAACATGATGTTTTTAAAAAAAGATGATAATGAAATGTTAAAGATGATGAAGATATGATGATGGTGTTGATGATGATTAGGCTGGTGATTATAATTATGACAATGATGATGATGATGTTAATGACTTTTATGACATCAATAATGATGATAATGATTTAAAAAAACAAAAAGAAGATGGTTATGATGATGATAGCGAGTATGATGACAGTTATGAGGAAGAAGAGGGAGATTATTATAATTAAGTTGATGAATGTTGATGGTGATGGTGATGGTGATGGTGTTGATATTGATTAATATGATTATGTTAATTATGATGATAAATAAGACAAAGATGATTATGATGATTATGATGAATGGTTGTGAAAAAGATTATGAGGCTGATAAAGATGATCAAGCTTACGATGATGATGATTAAGCTGGTGATGATGATGATGATGATGATGATGATGATGATGATTTAGCTGGTGATGATAATGGTGATTACGCCTGTCATTATGATGCTGCTGCTGATGCTGATCATGATGATGATTAAGCTGGTCATTATGATGGTGATGATGATGATGATGATAATGATGATGATGATGATGATGATGATGATGATGATAAAGCTGGTAATGATGGTGATGGTGATGATGATGATGATGGTGATTAAGCTGGTTATTATGATGCTGATGATGATGATGATGATAATGATGATGATAATGTGATGATGATGATGTGATGATGATTTAGCTGGTCATTATGATCAAGCTGATCATCATCATTGTCATTATCATTAAGCTGGTCATTATGATGATGATGATGATGATGTTGATGATGATGGAAAAAATGCTAATGATGGTGATGATGATGATGATGATGATGATGATGATTCCTGTGCAGCATCCACCTTGTGATTGTGTGTAAGATGTTGACTGATTACCACTTTATTATTTTCTGCGCTTCACTGGCAACCTCTATATCATCACAGAGAGTTCATTACAGGCTCCATTACAGTTTTACCTTATCATTTATCACACCACACACACACACACACACACACTGATACAAGGTGCTCTAAGGCTCCGGTGTTACTGTGGGCTCTCAGTAGCTAATTATTTTCATTATTAGTGGATTGCATTGATTAAAAATTGTAGCATCTGTAAACATTTCCACACTGAACACCGGAGATACAACAAAAAATTGATCAGTGACTGATAATGAACATAGTTGTAAAATAATTTCATTATCGATTACAATATTATGAAACATTATTGTACCCCACGACATGAGCAGCACAACCAGGCTAATCAATTACCTTTAAAGGTACATTAACATTAACACTGAACTCATTTCATCTTCACTGACAGCCACAATCTTGTATGGATTTTTCAAAATTGTGTCCAATTATTGTTATCTTGTAATTAAAAAGTCATATTTTTTTCAATAATTACATAATAATGTGGTATTTATTCAGTGTATATACATGTGACCAGCAATCCTGTCTTTGTCTTCTTTCTGGATCTGCAAGATTTATCCCAGATACAATTCTAACATCTGGATGGAGTTTTTTTCCATTGGAGACCACTCTGTGCAGCTGTGGACATGCTCCACTCAAAACGCCTCGAACGACTCGCTGAATCATCACCATATGTCCAGCTCAAACGTCTCAGTGGCAGATTTGTCCAGTTTCAAACAATTGGCAGACTTGGTATTGCATGTGGTCAGAATAGCACCAGTTAGTCTCAAAACGTTGAGACTTTTTCATACCACTTCATAATTTTATTATAATTATACATATATTAATATAAAAACACAGTGTGTTGGGTTTGAGAAAGATTTTTCAAATTTCAGCAGTCCCCCCTTAAACACAGATCCCCCCTCTCTCTCACGCTCTCGGCGGTTGCTGTGTCAGTGTGTGGTAGTGCCAGGGTGAGAAGTGTCTGGAATGAAGGCTGCTTTGATAAGGACTCAAACAAAGAAGGAATGTTAGTGGGAAAGTTAGCATGCAGATTAACACACACTGGAATTTGTTGGAAGGTCCAGAGCTCACAACAAACATTCATCATAAAATACTACGACTATAACTACAACAGAAGTGTTTTTATTATTATTATTATTATTATTATTATTATTATTATTATTATTATTATTATTCATACTATTCATTACTGATTGTATATAACAGCAAATGTGTTACGCGAGTGTAAAAAAAATGCTAGTAAAAAGTTAGAATGCTTCAAAACATATATTATGTTTATTTATATCAATTTACAAAATGCAAATTGAGCAGACAATCTAAATCAAATCAATATTTGGTGCATCTAAACTTTTGCTTTCAATTCTTTTGCTTTTCAACACTTGCACAAGGTCAGGGATTTTGTAAGATCAGTGTAAAATTTATGATTAATCAAAGATACCAAGCAATGTTCACTTAGGGTGTACTCACTTTTGTTGCCAGTTATTTAGAGAATAATGGCTGTATGTTAAATTCTTTTTCAGAAGACAGTAAATCTGTACCGCTACACAGGCTACACATTGGCTAAACTATATCCAAGTTTCATTTCTAAGATCTACTACATTGTTTGCTGAAATGCGCGGGGTGTACTCACTTTTGTGAGATACCCACTCGGGCTGTTAATGATTTAAATAGCAGGTGTACAGAGAGAAAAAAAGGCACAATATAGAAGGATCTTCAGGATCAGTCTTGGGAAGGGTGCCATAGAAAATGTGTTCTGCAATTAAAAACTAAATCTAAGCCATTAAGAGTTTATGGAGATCATCCTGTCCTACAAATTCTATTGTCCTCTCTACTCTTACACAGTCATTTTATCTCAGGAAGGGCTGTTCATTAGCTGATTAGCTGAATCAGGTGTGTTAGAGCTGAACACACAATATTTCGATCATTGTTGGGAATTTGTGATATAAGTCAACCCTCTAGTGGTCAGAAATCCAACTACAGCTCTGATTCATATAATGATGCATTCATTCATTCATTTATTTTTAGTAATTGCTCCATCTTGGCCAGGAATAATCCTGATCCTATCCCAGGAAGTGAGACAGGAATCCACCCTGAAAATACAGTAAAGGTAAAAGTACAGTAGGGGCAATTTAATGTACATAGTTTAAACACTGGCATGTTTTCAGGAGGTGTGATGACACTAGAATATCCAAAGGAAAAACACAAGGATGGAGGGAGAACGTGCAAAATGCCACACAGCCTGTAATATGAGTTCAGTATGAAAGCTTGAATGGTTACAGATTATTTTTAGATACACATTAACCTCAGGGCCAGTGTTTGCTTTAGGCAGAGCAGGCAATTGCCTTGGGCCTTGGGGCCTCAGGTTTGTATACATAATAAGGACATTCAAAATATCTTTGTTTCAAGTGCTATTTATTTATTCTAAAAGGTGGAGGTAAAGAGGCTTAAGGGCCTCCGATATACATTTTGCCTACGGCCCTCAAATATAACCGGCCCTAATTAACACAGATTAAAAAAAATATTTTAGCATCATTAATAAGTTTATCCACAATGAGTGAGCTAGTGGTGAGAAGGGCAAGTTCAAACTCACTGAGATGATATGAGGAGGAAATCCTGAGAGGAACAGGACTCAAAAAGGAAACCTGTCCTTTTCTGGGTGACAGCATTTATTTTAGTTCCATCATTTTTGAGGTTAATTACAACCCACATCCATCTTCATGGTTCTCATGAGTTAAATCTTCCACAGAAACCACATGGATCTTTATTCTGTTCATGTGGAATCATCCACATTCAATTCTTTTTCTATGATGATGTTGATGTTTATTATGAATATTTTGGTATTTTTTTAAGTGTTTTTGGTATTTTTTTAAGTGTTTCCAGGAAATGTTTGCATCAAGTATATTTCAGTACCAGCTTTAAAATGTGTATTATGTTTAAAGTTTAGCCTATTCTTAGTGTTACAAGCTCAAAGTTTTAATGGGTTATAATAACAACTCATCAGCTAACCAACAATACTGAACCAGGTTGAGATCATGGCTGCTCAGAACCAGCAATAAGAAATGCTGATTTAAAGCACAATGTGTGTAACCTATGAGGAAAAGTGCTTAGTGCATAAATTATTGTCAGTGCATTGGTTTTTTTTTAAACTAGTAAATATGTTTTATTTTGAAAGAAAAAATAAACATTGCACTACTTTTGGTTACTTGGTGTTTTTTATTGGGGAAATAATTTACAATTCCACTCAGTAAATTATTAATGTATGAGCATACGCATCATACATGCATACATTAATTCATTTAAATAATAGATGTGGCAAGTGGAGGCTCAGTAAATAGAATATTTGACTTCTAAATGGAAGGTCTTGAGTTCAAATCCCAGCACCACCAATGCTTCTACTGCTGGGCCTTTAACCCTGCCCTGTTTAGTTAAAATGAGATATAAGTACAGTATTAAGATAATTGTAAGTTTCTCTGGATAAAAGGTGTCTAGCAAATGCCATAAATGGAAATGTTGAGGTGAAACTATACAAGGATATTGAATAATACTTTAATCCAGATTTGAAATTGAATTTCAGGGATAGCTGAGTGGTTAAAAAGAAAAGCCCCAATTGCTCAGATGAATAAAAAGACAAAATTATAAATCGCTCTGGATAAGGCCATCTGCCAAATCCTACAAATGTAAATGTATGAGATGTTCATTTACCTGTTATGCAAAATCATCAGCAATGATCCTTAATTATAAATTAGGAGGGAGTTGTAACTTAGTGGTTAAGGTGCTGGGTTGCTGATCGAAAGATCAGGGATTCAAGCTCTGGTATTGCCAAGCTGCCACTCTTGGGCCCTTGAGCAAGGCCCTTAACCCTCTGTGCTCTAGGGGTGCCATATCATGGCTGACCCAGCGCTCTGACCCTAGCTTATGGGCAAGCTGGGATATGTGAAATAATTTCACTGTGCTGTAATGTTTATGTGACAAATAAAGGCTATTCTTTCTCTTAATACTGGAGACTAAATTCACATTTAAACAATGGACCCGGTCGAAAAGCAATTTTACAAAAATTCATGTTTTACTGTCACGTTTCGCTCAAATACACTGGCGATTTGCACGCTTCATTTCTTCCTCTTTTCTTTCTTTTTGAATTGGCAGTTTGCACTTTTTATGTTGCATCATCTGCAGTATTATATTAATTTATTTAAGCTACAATTATATGATGACATTGTTTTTTTTTTCTCCCCTAATACTGTTTGTGTTACCTGCTGCTTCTGTAACGCAATAAGTTTCCCCACAGGATCAGTAAAGTATATCTAATTCTATGTTTATTTCTGTGGATTTAAATGTTCATCAACATTTATCGCACCACATCCTGGTGTAGATTGCAACTTAAAAATAACAAAGTAGAACACAAATATTAAGATAATTCTGTGATTGGAATTGTAGCTTGCACTAATATCAATGCACTTACACAAAACTAATCAACATCTCCGGACCAATCAGAATCAACAACTCAACAGCTTTGAACATTATCTCATGGCTAAAGTGTATAACAAGCAAAATAGCAAACATTAACAATACATATCAATAATTAGACATCAAAATACACTCAACATGCACTTCGCAAGAAGAACAGCTAAATGATTATGCCATAATTCATCCAATCATTCAATTGCTTGGCAGCAACGCAACGCAAAAAATATATACATGCAGATAAATGCAGGTCAAGCACTTCAGTTACTGTTTACATTAGATATACAGTTGTTCCTAATAAAGTGGCTAAAAAGGGTGCAGATATATTTATGACCTAGTCATGTCTCACTGTAGAATACTCGCATGTTTCTTCCTCTTTTTGAAAACGAATCTTATCTGCTGCATCATTGTTATGAAAATGCACCATTGCGTAATTCAGATTTTCAGAGGTTTGCCCTACAGCGGCGTTGGCGGAATCAGGATAAATTGTGGTTAACTGAGTTGTGGAAGCTGTTGTGGAATCGTGGGGACATAGTGGTAACATAGTGTTGGCGTAAATCGCTTGAGAGGGATCAGATGAGCTTGTGAATAGATCGTGTGAAGTTGAGCCACCTGCAGAGGTTCCAGCTTCTGGGGCTAAAATGCTTCTGGTGTCATTTGCCTTATTTACATTATTAGCAAAGACAGCAAGAGGATGAAAAAAAAAAGAAATAAGAAAAAAGACCATTAAATTTACTACATACTATTTTTTAATAAACAAACATGGAGGTTTTAGTATTGAGCACATGCTTGGAGTATCTTTACTGTGAAAAACACAAACTCATAACTTACTTTATGGCTGTTTGCTGAGCCTGGAACAGAATTCTTGTTACGAGTTGCTTTTCTCCCTAAAACAACAAAACAATTTGAAATAAACCTAAAATCTAAAGGAAGTAATATGTGTTGTGACGATGGGGCTCGCCTCATGTACCAAAAGAAGCGCTCTGAACTCAACCATCAGCAGGGGGCGCAGTCTAGCGCAGAAAACAAGGAGGCGTGGCATCCTTAGAAGACATAGCTGGAGCTCAATTAGAGTGGCGGCCCCTCACTGCCTTTAAGGCCGGTGGTGCTTATAAAAGGCTGCCGGGAAGACGGTGAGGTGGACAACCTTGGGTTCCAAACTAATGGCGGCTCTCTCCCCTATTCTATCACTACAGGCAAAAGACAGCAGATGCGGAAGAGGAATTCCCGCTTGACCCTCACAATGCCTCATAAAGGAGGGAGACTCATCGGCCTTGCTACTTCTCCCACTAAAGCCACTCTTCACCCCCTTTCCCAGGCACCAGAACACTATCCCCTTCTATTTACTTTTAGTTTTGGTCCCAAATAAAGACACTTCAACCACGATTTTCCCTGTTTCCCCTGTCTGTGTTTAACATGATGTGTATGTGGGACTGGGCACATGGATGAGCGCCAGGTTGCGAGTGGAGAATGTGCTCAGTTTCAATGTCTGGCGAACCGATAATGAGGAGAGACACAAGAGCTGAAATTGATCTTTGAAATACCAAAAACACAGTAATAATAAATGCTCTAACACAGAGTCAACTGGACATCTGTCAACCGCTGGCGAGAGTAAGGCATCTCACAAGGCGAGAGATGCGTACAGCCTGGCAGCTTCCAGGCAGTTTCCGCATTGTCATTCGTCAAAAATCATTCGTATTGCTATTGCCATACGATCGTGTGTGTATATATATATATATATATATATATATATATATATATATATATATATATATATATATATATATATATATATATATATATATATATATATATACACACGATCCCCAGTCCGAGGGAGATTGACAGTCATGTTTAGCTTCTTCCATTTTCTAATGATTGCTCCAACAGTGGACCTTTTTTTACCAAGCTGCTTGGCAATTTCTCCGTAGCCCTTTCCAGCCTTGTGGAGGTGTACAATTTTGTCTCTAGTGTCTTTGGACAGCTCTTTGGTCTTGGCCATGTTAGTAGTTGGATTCTTACTGATTGTATGGGGTGGACAGGTGTCTTTATGCAGCTAACGACCCCAAACAGGTGCATCTAATTTAGGATAATAAATGTAGTGGAGGTGGACATTTTAAAGGCAGACTAACAGGTCTTTGAGGGTCAGAATTCTAGCTGATAGACAGGTGTTCAAATACTTATTTGCAGCTGTATCATACAAATAAATAGTTTAAAAATCATATATTGTGATTTCTGGAATTTTTTTTTTAGATTATGTCTCTCACAGTGGACATGCACCTACGATGACAATTTCAGACCCCTCCATGATTTCTAAGTGGGAGAACTTGCAAAATAGCAGTGTGTTCAAATACTTATAGATATATATATATGTGTGTGTGTGTGTGTGTGTGTGTGTGTGTGTGTGTGTGTGTGTAGTGGCAAGTAGTACCTTTTATCATGTGTTTAATTAGGTAAGTCAAACAAAGGCATGTGTTTCCCACCACAAGCCCAATCATAACATTTATAAACACTGTGTCCACAATGGAAAGTCTGAATCCTGGAACAGAAACACACAAGCAGGTATCAGTCCAACTTTACACGCTGATGACAGAGATTCAGATCAGATCAGATTGATCAAAGCTTTGTAGTTTGAAACGGTTGTGGTAGGCATTTAATTAGAATTACCTGCTGGTGCCGAAGTTGTTGTTGTTGATGATGATGATGATGAGGAGGAGGAGGAGGAGGAGGGCACTGAAGCTTGTGTTGGTTTTAAGGGTGTCTCTAAAGCAGAGAAACAACTTTTCAGTCATGTTCACCACAAACAATTTATTTCTTTTTTTTCCATGGACTGGGTTTTAATCTGTCATGCTGTCCCTTATATAAACTTCCTGAATACAGCTGTGTCAAAGGGGATGTAAATATATTTTGCAAAATAGCAAGTGATTAGGCAAAAAAACAAACAGAAAATGTAGAAAGGAAATTGAGAAATAACAGACATTGCACACTGAAAGAAAATTTAGTGTGCACAATAGAGCTGTTTAAACCGAAACAGGGTATGGTACAAAACAAGCGCCTGTGATAAATGTAATATTTGAACATGTGAAAAATGAATTATTACTATTATATTACTTAAATTATCAATATATTACTATTTACATTTATGCCATTTGGCAGATGGCCAGAGAAAGCAGAGAAAAGTCTGGAACCATGTCTTCCTTGTACCCAGAGAGATTCACTGAGCTGTTGAAAAGGGGTTGAGGATCAGTTTGTTACACTATTGATATAAGTAAAAAAGGGCCAAATCCAGTATATTAATCAGGCATGTCACCTATCACTGTGTGTTTCGTTCCCCCGATATATTTCTTTTTTACATTGTCTATTGTCTTCTAACACGCTACAATCCCTGAGATCTCAAAACTCTGGGCTTCTAGTAGTTCCTAGAATAGCAAAGTCCACTAAAGGCGGTTATACTACACATAAAATACGTCCCACATCATAACCTTGTGCTACAGAACATCTGATCACATGCACATTATCAACTTGTGCTGTTAACATCATGAACAGCAGCTACGCTAATTGCTCTCCACTGCTTCTCTTTCTCTCCCCATCCTGAGGCTTCCTGAGGTTTGGCTAGCTCCAGTCACGTCCCACCTCATGAAGATTATGGACTTTAAAGAAGTAGATGCCAAACTTGCAAACATCCTGAACCAACTAGAGACGCACCAGTGCCAATTGGATCCCACTACATGTGTGGTTTTGACATTGGACCTCCTGGAGTGTTTAAAGGCTCTGGCATGCAGAAGCTGTTGCTGGATCTGTGATTATCACAAATGTTGAGCTCAGTAGCTCCTAATTTTATACCAAAGACTGTATAAAAAATATTTACTTATAATCTTATACTCCAGTACTCATGTTAGTTCTCACTCTCCAGTGTTCTGTATTGTTGAAAAATTTATGATCAAACTCTTGATGTCACCCAAATGATGATGGGTTCCCCTTTTGAGTCTGGTTCATCTTAAGGTTCCTTCCTCATAACATCTAAGGGAGATTTTCCTTGCCACAGTCACCACGGCTGCTCATCAGGGATAAATGCACACCAGTCACCTTGACTGTTGATTTCTGTAAAGCTGCTTTGAGACAATGTCTGTTGTGAAAAGCGCTATAGAAATAAACTTGACTTGACTTGACTTGACTTGACTTGACTATGGTCTAAGAACTGGTAGTGGTAGCCAGTTACATGGTAGGCATGCAAATATGGATTCACTTCAACTGTTGTGTATTAAAAGCAGAAATTGAAAATGTGTCGAAATGTAAGTGTTCTTCACTTCTTTCAACCCAACTACCTCATAAGTTTATATGGTGTGACCTGCAGCCATATTAGTTCAGTTTAAAGCAAAGCTTTGAAACCTGTTAGTATTCAGTATCATTTATAGATAAAATCAATAGAAAATAACCCAAAAGACCATAAATTTGCTTTAGTGATACAAGCTAATGCTAATGTTCAAATGTGAATCCTGAGACTACAATCACTTTGCTGACTCACCAGTAACTGTCAGGTTGATCTGTGTGAAATAAACCCTGTATCCATGATTTGATGTCGAATCTGCTTTAGCTCCACACCAGTATTCACCAGAGTCTCTTTCATTTACATTTCTAATACTCACAGTGAAGATTTGTTTTACTTTGTCATCATTCTGACAAAATTTCCCCACATTTACATTGTTTTTTTCTTGATCATTGCCTTTAATAGAACAAAAAGCAGTTTGCAGCCTCCTGCAAAGAAATTTGGTGTCATTCCTGAGGGATTGTGGGTATTTACAGCTTATTTTCAAATCCCCTCCTACATGGACAGTCTCACTGATGGATTTCTCATACGACTGATCTGCAAATCACAAACAATCAGTGTTTATATGTATATATACATCCTTTTAACAGTTCTATAACATTCACATGCAAAACAGTCACGATATATTTTTATAATAAAACACAGAATTTTAGATTGTCACCTTCTGTTACATTCAGGTTCACTGCAGTGAAGGTTTCTACTTCATCAGAAACAGAAACAACACATGCATATGTTCCAGTGTCCTCCGTAATCAGTTCTCTGATAAACACTTGTAAGAATCCTGCACTTCTGTTGTTATAAATTAAGAATCTGTCCTCATGTGACCATTCACTGTTTGGATTTGTTGTTTGAGTAAAACACCTCTGATGTGTTCCACTCTTACAGAAAGATTTTGGCTTGTCTTTATATTCATCCTCATATCTGCACATGATGTTGATTCCTACCCCTGCATATGCACTCACTTCTCTAGAGCCCAAGCTTCCTGTGAAAAGCAAGTTCAAATAATTTTCAGTCAATTAAAAGTAGATGTAGCTAATAAAACATCTGCTTTAACTCAAGCTCTTTGTTCAAGATTATGCCTCAGACACATGACTGTAATATGACTCTTTAAGAAGCATACAAATTAGAGGTTAAAGATTAAGATTTTTCAGACAACTTAAATTTCTATGATTTTGTGGCAGATGTTAAACTTCAGCTAACAATCTAAATCGGTGGACAAACTAATGCTCAGAAGAAGGCAGGGGCCAGACATATATCAGGCAAGCAGAATCAAAATGTAGGATTCAACCACAAAGATAGAAAGAAGAAATATCATAGCTGACAAACACACACACTGGAATGACAAAACCTTGCTGTGAATGTGAATGTAAATGAGTGAATGGAAGTAAACGAGGGTTTGGATATCAGTGGATGCATTGTTTGGTTTCTCAGCCATGCAAAAGGAAAATATAGTTTACATCCTGAGCGCACTACTTGAAAAGTGTAGTAGAAAGTATACTTTGTAAAGATAAACAAAATACAGTGGTTGGAGACTCACCTTCCTTTACTTTTAGTTCCACTGGTGTGTAAATGTCGTTTCCCCAAGATTTATCAACTCCACACTGATACGTCCCATTGTCTTCTCCAGTGATCTCTCTGATCATCACGCTGAATTCTGCTGATTTGGTGTCATCAAACAGTGAGAATCTTCCTGAAGTTATCCACATGTTTTTATCTTTTGTCTTTATTAGATCAGAACAGCCTGGCGATGAACCCTTACAGAAATATTTTAGTTTTTGTGTGTATTCTGTATCATACTTGCACTTGATAAGGACTCCTCCTCCTGAATATCCTGTTACTTCCTTGGAGTCTCCTCCATCTAACAAAACACCAAATATCCATCTGAGCAAAACCTTCCTTCATGTAACACTGCTGCTGATAGTGAGGATTATTATAAAGTGCATTTCTTTACCTGAGATCAAGCAGACAGTGAAAATGAGGAGAAGGATATTCATCCTGAGTTCACACACACACACACACAGATCTACACACCAAATCCACTTAAGAATGATAGCAAAGCTCCTGTTATGTTACACACTGTTACTGTCTCTGTGTATGTGCTGTGTCTTTAGCTGTGTCTTAAATAAAAAAGGAAGCAATGTCCACTTCTCATTTTGGCTTATTATGAAAGCACGTGTCATGTGTGCAGTACAGTGGATAGTTTACAAACTCATTCAGTAATACCAAGCGCAGGTTCAAACAGTGGGCCCTGGATATGCGATACAGCAATGCTAATAATATTTATGCTAATTTTAGTAAAAAAAGATTAAAGAATATATATATATATTATTTATTATATTATTATATATATATTTTTTATACTCCAAAACCCACTTTATAATAATAATAATAATAATAATAATAATAATAATAATAATAATAATAATCATTAGGGGTCACCACAGCGGATTGTCTGTCTCCATACCCCCCCCTGTCCTCTACATCTTTCAACCCAACTACCTGCATGTCTTCCCTCACCACAACCATAAACCTCCTCCTTGGACTTCTTCTTTTCCTCCTTCCTGGTGATTCCATCCTCAGCATTCTCCTACTGATATACCCCATGTCCCTCCTCTGCACATGTCCAAACCATCTCAATCTTCCCTCACCTTGTCTCCAAAACGTCCTACATGCGCTGTCCCTCCAATAAACTCATTTCTAATCCTGTCCATCGTCGTCACTCCCAACGAAAAACCTCAACTTCTTCAGCTCTGCTACCTCCATCTCCACTTCCTGTCTTTTACTCAATGCCACTGTCTCTAGACCATACAACATCTCAGGTCTCACCACAGTCCTATAAACTTTCCCTTTCACTTTCACAGATCCTCTTCTATCACAAATCACTCCTGCTATCACTCTTCTCCACCCACTCCACCCTGCCTGCACTCTTTTCTTCACTTCTCTAACACACTCTCCATTACTTTGCACTGTTGCACTGCACATTTTTCAACAATGCATCTAAAAAGAAAAAACAATTAACCTTTAAGGCAACAGTATACCATGTTTGTTTGTTTAGCAAACGTGTACATCCTTTGTCAGATGTTACTATGGTATACTGAAGTATAATTACAAGCATTTTATAAATGTCAAAGGCGTTTATTGACAATTACATAAAAGTTATGCAAAGTTACAATATTTGCAGTATTTACTCTTCTTTTTAAAGACATCTGAAATTTGCCCTGGCATGCTGTCAATCAACCTGACTGATGGCAGCCCATTACTGCATAATCAATGCTTGGATTTTGTCAGAATCTGTGGGTTTTTGTTTGTCCACGCGCCTCTTCAGGATGGACCACAGGTTCTCAATGGGATTTAGGTCTGAGAATTTTCCTGGCCATTGACCCCAAATTTCGGTGTTTTGTTCCCCACACCACTTAGTTATAACTTTTTCAAGGTGCTCCATCATGCTGGAAAGGACATTGTTCATCACCAAACTGTTCTTGGATGGTTGGGAGAAGTTGCTCTTGGAGGATGTTTGTGTACCATTCTTTATTTATGGCTGTTTCTTAGGTACAACTGTGTGAGCCCACTTTCTTGACTGAGAAGTAACCCCACACATGAATGGTCTTAAGATGCTTTACATGCTTTAGATGGCATGACACAGGACTGATGGTAGCACTCATCTTTTCTTCTCTGGCAAAGCTGTTTTTTTCCAGATGCCCCAAAAACAATCAGAAAGAGGATTCATCAGTGAAAATGGCTTTACCCCAGTTCTCAGCAGTCTATTCCCTGTACCTTTTGCAGAATGTCAGTCTGTCCTTAATGTTTTTCCAGGAGAGAAGTGACTTCTTTGCTGCCCTTATCACACCAGGCCATCCTCCAAAAACTTTGCCTCACTGTGCATGCAGAGGCACTCACACCCCCCCTGCTGGCATTCCAGAGCAAGCTCTGCAATGGTGATGCCTACAGCTGTATCAACTTTAGGAGATTGTCCTGGCGCTTATTTGACTTTCTAGGGTACCCTGAATCCTTCAACAATTGAACCTTTCACATTGAAGTTCTTGATTATCAGATAAATAGTTGATTTAGGTGCAATCTTACTAGTCAAGTCAAGTCAAGTTTATTTGTATAGCGCTTTTCACAACAGACATTGTCTCAAAGCAGCTTTACACAAATCAACAGTGATGGTGAATGGTGTGCATTTGTCCCTGATGAGCAAGCCGTGGCGACTGTGGCAAGGAAAAACTCCCTTAGATGTTATGAGGAAGAAACCTTGAGAGGAACCAGACTCAAAAGGGGAACCCATCCTCATCTGGGTGACATCAAGAGTTTGATCATAAATCTTTCAACAATACAGAACACTGGAGAGTGAGAACTAACATGATTACTGGAGTATAAGATTATAAGTAATGTTCTTTCTGCAGTCTTAAACAGTCTATATGGTTAGTAGCTCCGAGTTTTATAAGCTCAGCATTTGTGATCACCACAGATCCAGCATACTAGCAGCAAAATCCTTGAGTGTGAATCTCTTTTTGTGCGAAGCAATGACAACTTTATATGTTTCCTCACAGTCAACCATGGTTAACAGATGAAGAACTATGATTTCAAGCACCACCCTGTTTTAAAGCATCCAGACTGTCATACTAACTTCTAATCACTATGATCTTCATCCTTGTCCTCATCAACACTCACACATGTGTCAACAAGAGAATCACTGGCCTGATGGCAGCTGGTCCTATTGTGGCAGGGCTGAAATGCAGAAATGCATGAATGCTCTTCAGAATATTCTGGAGTTTATGACAATTTACCAGCTTTTGGCCACAGCTGTATGTACAGTATCTCACAAAAGTACACCCCTGACATTTCAGCAACCATATTATATGTTCTCAAGGGACAATACTATTAAAATGTAACTAATGCGGCTTGTACAGTAGTAAAGTTCTACTGTCCTCTGAAAATATCTTAACATTTTAATTTTTTATCAGTTTAATTTTTATTCCAAATCCAGCAATGGGAACTGCTACAGATTTTGTGCTCAAGGGGGCAGTGGAAGTAGAATATTACATTTAAAATGTAATATTATATTTATTATTATAAATATCCTCAGTAAAATGTATCCTGGAGCACTGTAAGGAAAAATAACTCACATGGAGAAATATGTTCACATGCAGAATGCTGATATTAAACACTCATACACCTTCATATGATCATTTACATACTGGAACTGACCAGAGGCTCATAGTTCACACATTTAACACAGACACTTCCTGAAGAGTGCTTTCTCACACGTCTAAAAGAGGAAGTGGGTGTAGCATAACTTTTTATTTCAGACACAGATGAAGACGCAGCATATTTAGGTTCAGAGCCAGTAACAGTGTTTAACAGAACAGGAACTTTAGTATCTTTCTGAAGTGGATTTGGTGTGGAAATCTGTGAGTGTGAACTCAGGATGAAGATCCTTCTCCTCATCTTCAGCATCTGCCTGATCTCAGGTAAAGAAATAGACTTCATAATAATCCTCACTATCAGCAGCAGTGTTACATGAAGGAAGGTTTTGCTCAGATGGATATTTGGTGTTTTGTTAGATGGAGGAGCCTCTAATGAAGTAACAGGATATTTAGGAGGAAGAGTCCTTATCAAGTGCAAGTATAATACAGAATACACACAAAACCTAAAATATTTCTGTAAGGATTCATCACCAGGCTGTTCTGATCTAATAAAGACAGGAGATAAAAACATGTGGGTAACTTCAGGAAGATTCTCACTGTTTGATGACACCAAATCAGCAGAGTTCAGGGAATTGGGAAAGTTTATGGGGGAGACACTTCCACACCAGTGATACTGAAGGTGCAGGAAGGTGAGTCTCTCACCACTGCTTTCTGTTTATTTTCACAAAGTTCTAATGTCATTAGCAGACACTCAAAATGGCTGAGAAACCAATTAGCACATTTTTATTATAACTCCTGACTGTAAATAAAATATCCAATTAAATCCAAAAAATCTCTTCACATGCCCATTGAACTCACCTGTTTCCTTTTTACCCTCAATTATATTCATGACATTATTCTCGATGGTTCAGGCCTTATCTTGACAATGTTTCATTGAAGGAAAAGCTCAACATCTAACCTCACTTTTACGCATAACCTGCATGTTACAAACAAACTTAATTTGAAAGTTATGAATTTGTCATATTTAAAGTCATGATCTTAAAAACATCTACTTTTACTTATTAAGCTTATTGAACATGATTTAAACTGTCAACAGGAAGCTCTGGCTCTAGAGAAGTGAATGCATATACAGGAGGAAGAATCAACATCAAGTGCAGATATGAGGATAAATATAAAGATAATCCAAAATCTATCTGTAAGATCGGAACACAACCGCTGTGTTTTCCTCTAACAACAACAACTCTCTATAGTGAATGGACACATAATGGCAGATTCTCAATTTATGACAACAGAAATGCAGAATTTGTCAATGTATTTATCAGAGAACTGATTATGGAGGACACTGGGACATACTTGTTAACTGTTGCTGTATCTGATGAAATTAAGACCTCCACTGCAGTAAATCTCACTGTAACAGAAGGTAAATATCTATAATTGTGTTTTATTAGAAGATAATGTGATCATATTTATATGAAAATTTACTGTATTACATTAAATATCATTATTTAAGTGTCAGAGTAAAAATTAAAGCTAAATTACCAAATGTCACATTAGAAATAAGCTGTGTTTTTTTTTTATTGTATTTTGCTAATGAGTTTGTATTGATGTGGTAGTAGAAAATGTTTCATCTCTCTTGAAATATAGCATCATTTATAATTCCTCTCTAATTGCTACACTGACTGGAGATGATGGGATAAAATTTCCATATATATGCATGTGTGGTGGTATATAAAAACCTGGTTTCACAGTCCACCAAACTCTTTTGTGGTTGAAATATTGAAGAACATAGATTTAGTTGTATTGAAACAAATATGCTTAATCAATTTGTAAACAGATTTTGACCATCTAAATGCTACAGTCATATTCAGATCCTTAAACCAGACATTACAATAATATAACTTTAGTTATGTAAGAGAATTATTCACCCACCTGCCTATCTATCCATCCATCCATCCATATTTCCATACATACATCCAACATCAAGAAATACTTTAGGTATGTAAGACACCAGAGACACAGTAACCTGTACTTGTGACTGTGGATTTGGGAATGTTATATACTGGGTCACCAGATCACTAAATTAAGAACCAAACAAAAGAGAAATACATTTCAGATTAAAAACATCTGTAGCTTTCCTAACCTTCAGAAACCGTAGAAATATTGAAATGTACTGTATTTTCTAAGGCCACCACACAAATAAATTGATCTGATTGGTTGTGATTTGCAGATCTGTCCTACGAGAAGTTAATCAGTAAGACTGTCCAAGTAGGAGAAGATTTAAACATCAACTGTAAATACCCAGAATCCCTCAGGAATTATCCCAAGTTTCTCTGCAGTAGGCACGCAGCTGTTGCATGTCCTTATAAAATATCTGTTACAGAAAGTAGAAAAGATGTAAATGTGGGGAAATTCTCCCTGTATGATGACAGAACAGAACAAATCTTCACTGTGAGTATTAGAAATGTAGCTAAAACAGACTCTGGTGAATTCTGGTGTGGAGCTGAAGCAGCCTGGACATCTGATCATGGATACAAGGTTTATTTCACACAGATCAACCTGACAGTTACTGGTGAGTTTGTAGAGACATGGAGACACACTGCATTAACTATTGAGACATTACAGAGTCTTTGTGTGAAGCATAGAGTCAGTGCAAATCATAACCAACACTAGCCTGTGATATTATTGATGATTAGAACAAGAACATTAGTGAACAGAACAATAATGGTAGTATAAATAGAGCAGATATTTTTAGAAAGAAGTTTGTTACCACATGGAACTGAATTAATGTAGCTGCTATTTTCTGTTAACATTTAGAATTTTGTCCTTTTAGACTAAATGTTGTGATGAGCAGATTTTATTAGCCTCATAATCTGTTATCTGGTCTTCCTCTGCTCGTGTGTATTTCACTTCACTTCCTGTGATTATCAGATGTATAAACAGCAGTCTGTACTTCTGACACAACAATAATGTAAACTGTTTTGTGTTGCCTCTGTACTGATATCAGTCACATACCAGATTCACTCACTTCATGTTGTTTATTTTCAAACTAAACTTTTTACTGCTTTAGATTTAAGTGTACCAGTGTCAAAACTGAAGCCAACTAAAACTTCATCACCACAACCATTATCATCATCCTCATCATCAGCACCACCACCATCCCTATCAACATCTTCCTTCTCATCATCATCACCATCATCTAAACCAGCAGGTGAGTCTCCTCATGTGCACATCAGACCCATAACTTTAATGAATCTGATCAGCATGTAGGTTAAAGTTTCTCTTCCATGATTTCCAGCTTTCACTGTGATCACGGTGTCTGTAATTCTGCTGCTGCTTCTGATTGGAATCATTTTCCTCACTTTTACTCTTCAAAAGAGACGCAGGATGCACGGTACATAAACTCAAACACATGATCAAATGCTTAATATAAACATGTATATTGTAATGCAGATGAAAGTAAAACATATTGACAACATAGATGCAGTTCATGCAAGATAGTTATTACTTACTATTATTTTCAGCATCTTTTGCTACAGCAGTTTTACCTTGTCTTTTGGGAGTCTACCAGTTTAGCACTGACTTTTGGAGTAGTTTTGTTATGGAAATATGTTCTACTGTAGATCTGTTACATTGTGCGATGATCTCCTGCGACAGGCACCAAAAATACTTTCTATTGAAATACATCATTATATTATATTAATAAATATACATTTGTGTCCATGAACAAAAATCAGTGGATTAAATTTCGTGACTATAATCACAAAATGCCATGAGACTGGGCTCCACTGTACAGCGCTGTTCAAATCACTCCATGGGTTTTTGGCAGCATTTAGATCCAGGCTCTGACTGGAACATTCCAAAACCTACTTTTCATTTGAAACCATTCCTTTGTTCATTTTGTATGTATTTGTGCTTTGGGATGTTATTATGCTTAATGATATATTCTAGACTTATTAGACCTTAAGTCTCAGTTTAAGATAAGCAGGCCTATATATGTTTTATTGTGTATGATGTTCTTTTGGTGATTAGCTGACTTTTGCATAATTTTTTTTATTACTCCCAAGTACTACCTTGGTCTAATCCGTTCTAATCAGCCCAAAACACATTATAACATTATGTTATATACATTATTTTGGGGTCATTTAGGTGAACTTGAATTTGTTCAATCAATGAAAAGGGGCTTTGATTTATCTTTCCTCTCCCAAAGCCTGGATATGTTAAAGAATATGAGAGATTGTTCTCACATTCTGGGAGTGACCAGTATTTTCTAGATATTAAGGCAACTTCTTTAATATTGCTATTGTATATGTCTCATGGTCCCTCTCAAATCTTACTTCTTGCACATTAATATTTTGGAGGGAAGTCATGTCCTTGGTGAAATCACTGTGATGCCCCATTTTTTCTTAAATCTTGATGGTGGCCTTTATGGTGATCCCTGTTACATCTAATGATTAGGAAGTTAATTTATAACATTCTCTTGTACATTAAGCATTTGGATGAAAGAAATAAAAGAAGGAACTACTACAGAAACACCAGATCCTTATTTGAGGTTATTCAAAATCACTTGAGGTGATAATTACTTTTCTATATGAGTTTGAATGTGAAGAGTTCATTTTAAGCAGCCACATTATAAACATATGAACTTTTGTAACTATTTTATTGTAATTTTTACCTTAAAAAGGTTTTTTTTTGTTGATCTGCCATTTTGTGCCATTTTTACATGCAGATTTATTTAGTCCAAATATTTTTTTTTATTGATGCACTTCAAACAGAAAGACACTTAGGCGAGAGAGAAAAAACAGAAATAAAAAATAGAAATAAAAAAAATAAACCAATAAAAAAAATAAAAGATTTGCACCCACGTACATTAGCACTCTCAACGATATACGGTCTCCTTTTCCTTTCTACAGCTACCAAGAAGTCAGGGGCAAGGGGAAGAGCTCAAAAAGGCTAAACAAAGAGAACAGGATATTATTTTTTTTCCGTTCCTCTTTCTCTTAAATACAATAAGAATGGTTGCCAGGTGGTGTAAAACTTTTCCGTGATACCAAGTAATGAGAATAACTGGGTGGGTGAAGATTCTTCCAATTCAGTAATATAAGTCTCTTTGCTACTATAAAACAAAAGGCAAGCATGTTTGACTGTAAGGATGACAAGAGGGGATTTGTGGGCTTGAGTCCAAATAGTGCTATTAGGGGACACGGTTTAATATCTAAAATTAAGTAATCAGAGATCGATTTAAATATTGATGTCCAGAAAGATGTCAGAGCCGGGCAAAGCCAAAAAGTATGATAAAGTGTAGCTGGAGCCTGCCGACACCGGTCACAAGTCGGACCCAAACCAGGGTTAATTTTAGATAGTTTGGTCTTTGTCCAATACACTCTATGCAACAATTTAAACTGTATTAACGAATGACGGGTGCATATCGAGGAGGTATGTACACAACCAAGGGCCTTGGACCATTCCTCATCCGTGAAAATATAATTAAGGTCCGATTCCCAGTCACTCTTTATTTTAGAAAGGGATGAAGAGCCCGACTGGACAACAAATGAAAAAATAGTTTTATAAATATTAGAGACAGTACCCTTACAAAGTTTTGTTTCTAAAACTCGATCAATCTCTTGTTTAGGAGGTGGGTGCGGGAAATGAGGGGATGTGTTCCTTACAAAATCACGAACTTGGAGATATCGGAAAAAAGAAGTTTTAGGGAGGTTGAATTGTTCTGACAGGTAGGAAAATGTGACAAATGTAATCTCCTGAAAAAGATCATTAATGTTTACAATGCCCCTTCTAAACCACAGCGCAATGGATCTGTCTGAAATAGAGGGTAGAAAGGAGGGGTTTTTATATATAGGAGACAGACCTGATGCTGCCTGGAAACCGAAATGTTTTCTAAATTGTTTCCAGATTTTAAGGCTTTGTAGAACTAAAGGATTAGAGGAGTAATTGGATGTCTTCAATGCTAATGAAGAGCATAATAAAGCATGCAGAGGCACATGAGTACAGGAACTACATTCTATCTCAACCCATGCCGGAACCCATTGGCACAGGCCATAATGTGACTGGCTCCAGTAGAGAATACTATGGATATTTGCTGCCCAGTAATATATTAAAAAACCATTCCAAACATAATTAGATACTGCTTGATCTAAGGTTACATGCAGATTTATTTATACATTTATTGTAGATTAATAAATACAGGATGTCTGGAGATCACGACATCTCAAACTGAAAATAACATCATTAATACCTACTGATTATTACTGTTTTTTCCCCCAGCAGATTCTGTTGCCCAGAATTCTGTCAAAAACTCAGAAAGTTACAAAGGGGTAATTCTCTTTATATGTTTATGAGTCTGATCAGTTACAAACCTTATTTATATTTAAGAAATGGGCAAATAAATGTGTTTCTGTTGATCTCTCAGGTTCCTCTTGCTGTCTCTGATTATGAGGAAATTAAAGAGACCAAACGACGTTCTACCTCAGAAGCTGAAACTTCCGCAGTTTACTCAACTGCTCAAATACCCACAAACACTTCTCAACCTGTTTATGCAGAGATAGAGTTTCCTACAATTTCCTGTGATTCTGCTATTTATTCTACTGCTCAACTACCCACAATCCACTATGATCAGTAAATCTACTTGACAGCTCAGTTACCCACAAGCCTCACTGCTGAGAAAACTGCTGAAGCTTTGACTCATGCAACAATGAATTCTCACTCCAATGCCACCAGCTCTAATAATGCAGTTCCACAGATTAGGTAAGACTCCTTTTCTGTCTACACTTCAGTCAGTCACGTGACTTCATCTGTTTAGTTCTGCATCATTAGAGCTTCAGCCATGTGGCAGTGCTTTACTATTTGATTCAGTTAACCTTTCTCTTTCTTTTTCCTCTTTTCCTCCTCTGTCTCTCCTCAAAACAATATTTTGAGCATTTACCATATGCAATCAAGACATTATTTTGTCTCATTATTTTGTCTCATTCTTTAACATAATGACTTGCACCCTGAACTAATTTGCATGGTATAATAAATCTAAACTTACAGAGAGATTTTACAGAAAATCAGATTGTTTTATTCAGTGTTGATGGCTTCAAGCAGTTGATTAGTATCTGAAAAATGTTTCCTGGTTAGTATGTGTTTAATGTGAGACCAAATCTTCTCTGTAGGGTCAAATCTAGACTTTGTCCAGGCTGATACATGAGTCTTGGTTCAACTATTAGTCTTGCATCAACCAATAGTTTCATATCTCCACCAAATCACACTCAAGTATTTGAGGACATTCAGTGGTAAATGAAACCCACAGAAAACTTTCTGGCTTGCGAGAAATAAAGTCGAAATTTGCAAGAAGAAAAGTCTGAATTGTCAGAAATATATTCGAAATTAGGTAACATTTTTATGTGGCAGCAAAGGGCTTCCATAATCAATCATTGGTAATAAAAAAAGTAAAAAAAAATGAATAGAAAAGTTACTTCTTTTCTTGCCAGGATCTTCAATTAATTCAGATGATGCCACTTCCTGTTGAACATATTAGTAACAATGTGAAGTAGTTGTTTTGGAAACAAATGTGTTTTTTTTTTTTGTTTTTTTTGTTTTATAAAATAAATGATAAAAAAAAAAAATTTCAAGCATGAGATAAGATGTTTAATGAGATGTTGTTTTCTATGTGCTTGAATTTGTGAGGTTTTACATTTTTGTATCTGAAACATGAACTTTGGTTGTTGTAAATGACACTTTAAAGAGTTTTTAAAGATCCATTTATATCTGATATTATTAAAACATTTTTGACATTATAATTGTGGACTTGCACTGCAAGAGTCTGCCTGTAAACTGAGATCGATGTTACTGTGAAAGAAGCTGAACTTGAAACGTCAGCATGTGTGTGTACAGTATATGTAGAGGTGTTGTTCCCAGAACAGAAACAGGAACTGCTATATGTATTGTATTTAAGAGGTCAGTAGAGCAGTACACACTTGTATAGAGTAATAAATATCCTCAGAAAAAGTTAATCCTGGAGTCCTGAAAATAACTCACATGCAGAATGCTGATATTAAACACTCCTACACCTTCAAATAATTATTTACACAATAAAACACATTGTAATTATGCTTATGTAGTTCACTTACTGAACAGCCCTTTTTCATGCAGCCAGAAGGGGAAATGGGTGTAGCATCACTTTCCGGTTAACACTCAGTTAAAGA
>NC_060884.1:31096855-31150493 GCF_014805685.1 Silurus meridionalis | reverse complement strand
TTAAATCCGATTGAGAACCTCTGGTGGGACTTAAAGAAAGCAGTTGCAGTGCGCAAGCCTAAGAATGTGACTGAACTGGAGGCTTTTGCCCATGATGAATGGGCGAAGATACCCGTAGATCGCTGCAAGACACTTGTGTCAAGCTATGCTTCACGTTTAAAAGCTGTTATAACTGTAAAAGGATGTTGTACTAAGTACTAAGATTAAATGTCACTTGGGGTTGAATAATTTTGAACACATATATATATATATATATATATACAGTTGTGTTCAAAATTATTCAACCCCAATGCTGTAAATGGTTTTAGGAATTTAGTGTACATTTGTAATTGTATTCAGAATGAAATCCTACAAGGACTTCTTAAAGAACCATATGCAACTAAAATGACATCAATTAGTTTTGTAATACAGTAGTAAATGTTTCTTTTGTGAATTCTTCATTGACATAATTATTCAACCCTTAAAGACTACCACCTGAAGAACAGAGGTTCAACGAAGTGTTTTCAATCAGGTATTGAAAACACCTGTGGATATCAGGAGCAGCAATAAAGCCTAATAAGCACCAATTAGGCAGCTTTAAAATGACTGTGATACTCAGCTCCTTCTAGACATTTACTGGTGTGGTTACAAACATGGTGAGGTCAAGAGAATGGTCCAGGAAGACAAGAGAACAGGTGATTACTCTTCACAGGAAGGGCAATGGCTATAAGAAGATTGCAAAGATGTTAAACATACCAAGAGACACCATAGGAAGCATCATTCGCAAATTCAAGGCAAAGGGCACTGTTGAAACGCTACCTGGTCGTGGCAGAAAGAAGATGCTGACTTCGACTGCTGTGCGCTACCTGAAGCGTAGAGTGGAGAAAAGTCCCCGTGTGACTGCTGAGGAACTGAGAAAAGATTTGTCAGATGTGGGTACTGAAGTTTCTGCTCAGAAAAATACGGGCGCACCCTGCGTAATGAAGGCCTCCATGCCAGAACTCCCAGGCGCACCCCTTGCTGTCCCCAAAGAATAAGAAGAGTCGACTGCAGTATGCCAAAAGTCATGTGGACAAACCACAGAAGTTTTGGGATAGTGTTCTGTGGACTGATGAAACAAAATTAGAACTGTTTGGGCCCATGGATCAACGCTATGTTTGGAGGAGGAAGAACAAGGCCTATGAAGAAAAGAACACCTTGCCTACTGTGAAGCATGGCGGGGGGTCAATCATGCTTTGGGGCTGTTTTGCTTCTGCAGGTACTGGGAAGCTTCAGCGTGCAAGGTACCATGAATTCTCTTCAGTACCAGGAGATATTGATGACAATGTGATGCAGTCCGTCACAAACCTGAGGCTTGGAAGACGTTGGACCTTTCAACAGGACAATGATCCCAAGCATACCTCCAAGTCCACTAGAGCATGGTTGCAGATTAAAGGCTGGAACATTTTGAAGTGGCCATCGCAGTCACCAGACTTAAATCCGATTGAGAACCTCTGGTGGGACTTAAAGAAAGCAGTTGCAGTGCGCAAGCCTAAGAATGTGACTGAACTGGAGGCTTTTTCCCATGATGAATGGGCGAAGATACCCGTAGATCGCTGCAAGACACTTGTGTCAAGCTATGCTTCACGCTTAAAAGCTGTTATAACTGTAAAAGGATGTTGTACTAAGTACTAAGATTAAATGTCACTTGGGGGTTGAATAATTATGTCAATGAAGAATTCACAAAAGAAACATTTACTACTGTATTACAAAACTAATTGATGTCATTTTAGTTGCATATGGTTCTTTAAGAAGTCCTTGTAGGATTTCATTCTGAATACAATTACAAATGTACACTAAATTCTAAAACCATTTACAGCATTGGGGTTGAATAATTTTGAACACATATATATATATATATATATATATATATATATATATATATATATATATATATATATATATATATATATATATTTGAATCTTCTGAATTCTGTATTTTCAGAATGAACTATAATTTAAACTTTCACTATTTAGGCTCACATTTTAATTCACAGTCTCTCTCTCTCTTTTTTTTTGTTGATATATCAGTGGTGTACTTTTATTATGTTAAACACCAATGAATTAAAGCTTTGGTAATGGATAACATTTATTTCCATTTATTTGGTGTCATGAGTTCAGCTGTGAATCTGATTGGTACTTCAACACTGAAGAATTAACCTTGTTAAAGAAAAACAGCAAATGCATTGTTTTACCAGATTCTTTCTGATTCAACTTTTTTTCTTTCTGACACTACAATATGAATTTATATAGAGGAGGAATGTAAATCTGCAAGCAGGCAGAAAAATCTTAACGTTTACAGATTTTGAAGGTTTTGGACACTAATGAAAGAATCCTGCACTTCTGTTGTCAGGAACTGCTTATTTGACCTTTGATCACTTGGTATTTTGCTTGTTAATGCCACTAGAACTATGTACAAATAAACAGAAGGCAGTGGTGGGAGACTCGCCTTCCTTTACGTTCAATTCCACCGGTGTTAAAATGTCTTTACAATCTTTATCTACTCCACAGTAGTACATCAGAGTGTCTTCTTCAGTGAGCTCTTTGATCATCACCATGATCTCTGCTGATTTAGTGGGTAGTAAAATACAGACTGAATACTGCAGAATTATATTATAAACATAGTGTTCAAGAGATATTTCCTGGGTTTTATTTTATTTCATTAATTCTAAAATGACAACACTGAAGAGTTTCTTCTCCCATACTTGTGCATTTTCTGTTTTCCTTCTGTGTTTCTCACATTATCCTCTAGATGGCAGAAGAAGCAACGAACCAATTTAAATGGGCGGCCCTAAAAACTATTGTTTAGAGCTCCAAGGTGATTACACAGTTGTGGTGATATTTACACCTTTTAACATTTTCAAAAGTGTCTCTGTCAGTGATCCACCTGCCACGCCCCCTTTGGTGGCTCTCTTTGCCTCCACTATCCATAGAGCTCCAGGTTTAACCACGCACACCTGGAGCTCATCATCACTCATGCCTCCACTCCCTCTAAAGCTCCAGGTTTAACGAGGCACACCTGAAGCTCATCACTCCACCCCGCTCCTACATAAACCCCTCACTCAAATTCACTCCCCGTTCGTTATTGTTTATGTTTGACTTTCCGTGCTGTATGTCTTCACGTACCGGTTGTCATCCAGGAATCCACTTGACCGTTCCATCCGGACTCCACAATCCCATACCGGCTGCGCTTCACCTCCCGTGCATCTCGGGTCAGCTAGCGCACCTCGGACTTTCTCAACTGTAGGACTGCCGTGTGCTTGTGCTTGTGTGTGTGTGCGCATATGCGTCTGTGTGTGTGTGTGTGCTCGTCTCTCTCTCTCTCCCTCACACGTGCGTTAAAGCCCAAGCGAGCTGTACTCCGGCTTCCGCCTTCTGTTGGTGCAGAATAACGAACCTCCTGAAAAGGATATAAAAAAAAAAAACTCTAGGGAACGAAAATGATCGGATTACCGTCGTGGTCCCGGAAGTCCGCTGCCGTTCACGCGGATCATGCTCGGCAGCGCCACGCCCCCGTGATGACGTCATGGATTTCCCGGCTCGCTTCTCCGGCAACAGGGCTGAGTTTTTATACGGAATTTATACGGAGAATTTATACGGAGCGTCGGTGAATATATAGACTTTTATTCATCCTCTTACCTCACTGAAGCAGACAAGATCGCCCTCCACATTTCTCTGCTGTCTGGAGAATCCCTTTCTCTGGCCAGTGAGTTGTGGAGCGCCTCTGGTGGCGAATTCGGCTTGTGCGCCCGGTTTATCCGGCTTCTCACCCGGGAACTAGGGATGGTCACCGCAGATCTCCACCATCTCTCTCCCGTTACAGCACGATTCCGCTCCAGTGTTTACGAAGAGCTCCGTTCCGCACCAGAGTTTCCCAGAGAGCGCCACTCCGTCCCAGGACCTCCGGGGATTTCCACCCTGCTCCAGGCCCTGCACCAGGCCCTCCAAGATGGCTCTGCTCCACCCCAGGACCTCCAGGAGATCTCTGCCCTGCTCCAGGCCATTCAGGTTGGCTCCACTCCGCCCCAGGGCATCCAGGAGATCCTCAGCCTGCTCCAGGACCTCCAAGAGAGCGTAGCTCCGCCCCAGGACCTCCAGGAGAGCGTAGCTCCGCTCCAGGACCTCCAGGAGAGAACAGCTTCGCTTCAGGGTTTCCCGGACAGCTCTGTTCCACTCCAAGGTTTCCAGGACAGCCCCTTCCCGCTCCAGGATTTCCGGGACAGCCCCTTCCCGCTCCAGGTTTTCCGGGACAGCTCCTTCCCGCTCCAGGGTTTCCAGGACAGCTCCTTCCCACTCCAGGTCTCCACAGAGAGCTCAGCTCTGTTCCAGGTCGCCCAGGAGAGCTCAGCTCCGTTCCAGGTCGCCCAGGAGAGCTCAGCTCCGTTCCAGGTCGTCCAGGAGAGCTCAGCTCCGTTCCAGGTCGTCCAGGAAAGCGCAGCTCTGCCCCAGGACCTCTACGAGAGCGCAGCTCTGCCCCAGGACCTCCACGAGAGCGCAGCTCTGCCCCAGGAACTCTACGAGAGCTCAGTTCTGCTCCAGGACCTCCACGAGAGCTCAGTTCTGCTCCAGGACCTCCACGAGAGCTCAATTCTGCTCCAGGACCTCCACGAGAGCTCAGCTCTGCCCCAGGACCTCCACGAGTGCTTAGTTTTGCCCCAGGACCTCCACGAGAGCTCAGTTCTGCTCCAGGACCTCCAGGAGAGCTCAGCTCCGCTCCAGGCCTCCACAGAAAGCTCCTCTCTGTCACAGAGTGTCTCCGAGAGCTCCTCTCCGCTTCAGAGTCCTGAAGAGAGCTCCGTTCCGCTTCAGAGTCCTGAAGAGAGCTCTGTTCCGCTTCAGAGTCCTAAAGAGAGCTCGACTTTGTCCCAGGACCTCCAGGCGAGTTCGGCCTCCCTCCAGGACCTCCAGGCGAGCTCCTCTCAGCTCCAAGGTCTCCAGGTGAGCTCAGTTCCACGCCAACGTCTCCAGGCGAGCTCTGTTCCGCTTCAGGACCTCCAGGACAGCTCTGTTCCGCCCCGGAGCTTCCCAGTGCACTCAGCTCAGCCCCAAGGCTGCGAAAGGGACGTCGCGAGGTCGTCTGGCCGTGAAGGGGAAGTCGCACCGCCATCTGGCCACGAAAAGGACGTCGTACCGCCGCCTGGACGCGAAAGGGATGTCGTACCGCCGCCTCACGGTCACCCCGAAGGCGACGACTTGCCTCATGGTCTCCCCGAAGGCGACGGCTCGCCTCACTGTCCCCCTGGAGGTGAGGCCATGTCACAGCAGTCCTCTTCAGGTGAAGCCACGTCACTGAGCTCCTCCGCCGGCGACGACTCGCTCTTGGACACCCCTGCAGGTGACGTCACACCTCCGAGCTTCCCCGATGGCGACGTCTCGCCTCTGGGCTCCTCCGATGGCGACGTCTTGCCTCTGGACTCCTCTCCGGACGAAGCCACACCTCCAAATTCCTCTGAAGGCGTCGTCATTGCTCACAGACCCGGCGAAGGCGTCACTGCATTCCTCATCTCCGCCGTGAGCGTAGCTCGGCCTCTGGGCACCACCGAGAAGGTTCTTCTACTCCCGGTCTCCACCGAGTGCTTCACTCGGCCTCCGTTCTCCGTGCTGGACATCACTCCGCTCCAGACCTCCCTGGTTGGCATCAATCTGCCGCTGATCACCACTGCAGACATCACTCGGTCTCTGGTCTCCGCTGTGAAGCTAGCTTAGCCTCTGGATTCTGCTGTGGGCACAGCTTGGTCCCTGTCCTACACCAGAGACATCTCTCTGCTTCCGACTTCCGCTGAAGACAGCTCTCCATCTCCAGCCTCCATCTCCAGCCTCCTTATGTTTGACTTTCTGTGCTGTATGTCTTCACGTACCGGTTGTCATCCAGGACTCCACTTGACCGTTCCATCCGGACTCCACAATCCCATACAGGCTGCGCTTCACCTCCCCATGCATCTCGGGTCAGCTAGCGCACCTCGGACTTTCTCAACCGTAGGACTGCTGTGTGCTTGTGCTTGTGTGTGTGTGCGCGTATGCGTGTCTGTGTGTGTGTGTGCTCGTCTCTCTCTCTCTCCCTCACACGTGCGTTAAAGCCCAAGCGAGCTGTACTCCGGCCTCCGCCTTCTGTTTCGCTCGCACCCTGACAGTCTCAAATAAAAGTGTATATAAAAATGTTCTACAATAGACATTTATGGCAACATTATACCATGTCTGCTTGTTTAACATAAGTGAGCAAAAAATAGACATTTGTATATAAAAAGCAAGCTAATATTGTGATCTCCAAGAAATTGACACGATGCCACTCTTGTTTAAATATACTGGTATTCTTGTAAACTGATTGTTCTGAACCTAAAAATTTATATTTTCATAACCTAATGGAAGACTCATGAAAAGAATGTTGATGAGATGCATGAGATGAGATCTTAAATGTCAAGTCAAGTCAAGTCAAGTTTATTTCTATAGCGCTTTTCACAACAGACATTGTCTCAAAGCAGCTTTACAGAAATCAACAGTCAAGGTGAACGGTGTGCATTTATCCCTGATAAGCAGCCGTGGCGACTGTGGCAAGGAAAAACTCCCTAAGATGTAATGAGGAAGGAACCTTCTTATCCAATATGGCGGCACGGCAGTAGCTCGCAGCGGCCTCTCCGGATCCAAAAATGGTTTAGCACGACCTTCCACAATACATGGACACCAGAGTCAGCTGTGTTCATGTGTACAACCACCAGACACTGCTACAGTACAGGCACCATGCAACCAATAATCTGCATGATGATATTATCAACAACCTTCGCGACCTCGGCTTGCTGCGACCTCGGCCACAAAGACCAGGCCCCCAGCCCTCGGTGTTACCTGATGCCGGTGGCTGGGAGAGGAGACGTCAGCGCTGTTCGAGGAAGCGAAGCGGCAAGCGGGCGGGTGTCCGTGCTAGGCTAAATGCTAACCCTAGCCGGCCGGTTATCCCGTCCATTTTTCTTTCAAACCTCTGCTCCCTGGACAATAAACTGGACTACATCCGACTCCAGCAAAAAACACGGCGAGAGTTTAGAGACTGTTGCGTCTTTGTTTTCACAGAGACATGGCTTAGCGACAGAGTCCCGGAAGCCGCCATCCAGCTAGACAGGCTAACCATGTTTCGAGCCGACAGAAACGCAGCTCTGTGCGGTAAGACTCGCGGTGGTGGCGTGTGTGTTTATATCAACACGGAATGGTGTAAGAACTCTGTGCTTGTTTCTCGCTACTGCTCATCGCTAGTGGAGTTTGTGACTGTTAGATGCAGACCTTTTTATTTACCACGGGAATTCACAACTGGTTACATCGTCGGAGTGTACATTCCTTCCAGTGCTAATGCTAAGGAGGCACTGAGTGAACTCTACGGCGGATTGTTTATTATCGCTGGAGATTTCAACCATGCGAATCTCAGGACTGTGCTTCCTTAACTCCATCAGCATGTGGACTTTGCAACGAGAGGAGCGAACACGCTGGATCTTGTTTACACAAACATCCCCGGCGCATATCGTGCGGAGCCCTGCCCCCATCTCGGATACTCAGACCACTGCTCTGTTATTGTAATTCCAGCATACAGACCGCTCATCAGACGCTCTAAACCGGTTCTGAAACAGGTGAAAACCTGGCCAGAAGGAGCTACTTCTGCTCTTCAGGACTGTTTTGAGTGCACTGACTGGGACATGTTTAGAGAGGCTGCAACCAACGGCGATTCCATCAATTCGGAGGAGTACACATCATCAGTGACCAGCTACATCAGCAAGTGCATTGCTGATGTGACCATCTCCAAGACCATCACTACATGCTCCAACCAGAAGCCGTGGATGACTGCAAATGTGCGTGCGCTGCTGAAACAAAGAGACTCTGCCTTCAGAACAGGGGACAAGGCGGCCTTAAAACAGCAAGGGCCAAACTGTCTCGTGCCATCAGAGAGGCGAAGCGCGCACACGCAAAGAAAATCCACAACCACTTCCAGGACAGTGGAGACACTCGGCACATGTGGCAGGGCATCCAGGCGATCACAAATTACTAGACCACATCACCTGCTTGTGACCGTGATGCCTCCCTCCTAGATGCACTGAACGACTTCTACGCCCGGTTTGAGGTACAGAACAACTCCTCCCACTGACCAGGTGCTCTGTCTAACCACAGCTGAAGTGAGGAAAACTCTGTGCAGAGTTAACCCACGGAAGTCTGCTGGACCTGACAACATTCCTGGCAGAGTGCTCAGGGAATGTGCAGAACAACTAGCAGATTTCTTCACTGACATCTTCAACATCTCCCTGAGCAGCAACGTTGTTCCCACGTGCCTCAAGACAACAACCATTGTTCCTGTGCCAAAGAAATCGACTGTCTCCTGCCTCAATGACTATCGTCCGTCGCGCTCACTCCCATCGTGATGAAGTGCTTGAGAGGCTCGTCATGAGGCACATCAAGACACAGCTTCCACCCTCCCTGGACCCCATGCAGTTTGCGTATCGTCCAAACCGTTCCACGGACGATGCCATCTCCACGACCCTCCATCTGGCCCTCACCCACCTGGATAACAAGGACTCATATGTACGAATGCTGTTCATTGATTTCAGCTCAGCATTCAACAAAATCATTCCTCAGCACCTGATCAAGAAGTTGAACCTTCTGGGCCTGAACACCTCTCTCTGCAACTGGATCCTGGACTTCCTGACTGGGAGACCTCAGTCAGTCCGGATCGGGAACAGCATCTCCAGCACCACCACACTGAGCACTGGAGCCCCTCAGGGCTGTGTGCTCAGTCCACTGCTGTTCACTCTGCTGACTCACGACTGTGCACCAATGCACAGCTCAAATCATATCATCAAGTTCGCTGATGACACGAACGTGGTGGGTCTAATCAGCAAGAACGACGAGTCAGCATATCTCTAAACGTGGACAAAACGAAAGAGATGGTTGTGGACTTCAGGCGAGCACAGAGCGACCAATCTCCACTGATTATTGATGGATCCTCTGTGGAGATCGTCAAGAGCACCAAATTCCTTGGTGTTCATCTGGCAGACAACCTCACCTGGTCACTTAACACCAGCTCCATCACCAAGAAAGCCCAGCAGCGTCTCTACTTCCTGAGAAGGCTGAGGAAAGCCCACCTCCCTCCCCCCATCCTGACCATGTTCTACAGAGGGACCATTGAGAGCATCTTGAGCAGCTGCATCACTGCCTGGTTTGGGAATTGCACCGTCTCGGATCGCAAGACCCTACAGAGGATAGTGAGGACAGCTGAGAAGATCATCTGAGTCTCTCTTCCCTCTATCATGGACATTTACACTACACGCTGCATCCGCAAAGCACACAGCATTGTGGACGATCACACACACACTTTTTACACTCCTACCATCAGGAAAACGGTTCCGAAGCATTCGGGCCGCAACAACAAGACTGTGCAACAGTTTCTTTCCACAAGCCATCAGGCTACTCAACACACAGAACTGAAACAGAACTCGCACACACTCATTTACTCACACACACACACACTCACTTAAATGTGTGTTACTGAACTGTACAACCTGGACTAAACACAATCATCACTGATCTCGATCCACTCCATCACCACTTATCTATTCATTATTATTTATACTCGCACCTTGTACTACAGTGGAATGTTTACATGCTGTCTTTGCACCTTTGTATTCAGTATAATATTTACATGCTGTCTTTGCACCTCCTTGCTGCTGTTTTTGCACTACATTGTTCTGTTCTGTTTGTATTCTCTCCTGGGTATAGTTTTTGCATTTCTCCTTACACCGTATTGTATAATCAAGTATACAGCAGGTTTACTAGTCGGCGCTATACTTGGTCTTTTGTCTTTTGTCTTGTCTTGTGTTGTCTGTCTGCACTGTTTGTCGGCACTGTTTGCACCAGGTTGCACTCGATGCACTTTATGTTTGTATTGTAGCTCTATGCTGTTGTTGTTTTGTTGCTTGGTGTAGCACCAGGGTTCGGAGAACGTTGTTTCGTTTTACTGTGTACTGTGTACCACTGTGTATAGCAAAAATGACAATAAAAGCCTCTTGACTTGACTTGACTTGACCTTGAGAGGAACCAGACTCAAAAGGGGAACCCATCCTCATTTGGGTGACATCAAGAGTTTGATCATAAATCTTTCAACAGTACAGAACACTGGAGAGTGAGAACTAACATGAGTACTGGAGTATAAGATTTTAAGTAATGTTCTTTCTACAGGCTTAATGGTTATAAAACTAGGAGCTACTGAGCTCAACATTTGTGATTATCACTGATCCAACACCAGCTTCTCCATGCCAGAGCCTTTAACACTCCAGGAGGTCCAATGTCAAAACTCTACACATGTAGTGGGATACACTTGGCACTGGTACGTCTCTAGATGGTTCGGGATGTTTGCGAGTTTGGCATTTACTTCTTCAAAGGTCTATAATCTTCATGAGGTGGGATGTGACTGGAGCTGGTCAACCTCAGGATGCCTCAGGATGGGGAGAGAAAGAGAAGCAGTGGAGAGGAATTAGTGTAGCTGCTGTTCATGATGTTAACAGCACAAGTTGATAATGTGCATGTGATCATATGTTCTGGAGCACAAGGTTATGATGTGAGACGTATGTTATGTGTAGGCTTTGCTAAAAAGATATGTTTTCAATCTGCACTTAATCTGGGAGAGTGTGTCTGAGCCCCAAACACTGTCAGGAAGACTATTCCAGAGTTTAGGAGCTAAATGTGAAAATGATCTACCACCTTCAGTGGACTTTGCTATTCTAGGAACTACTAGAAGCCCAGAGTTTTGAGATCTCAGGGAGCGTAGCGGATTGTAGCGTGTTAAAAGACTGGAGAGATACATGGGAGCCAAACCATTTAGTGCTTTATAAGTAAGAAGCAGTAGTTTGAAGTCTATTCGAAACTTAACAGGAAGCCAATGTAGGGACGATAAGATTGGGGTTATATGGTCATATTTTCTTGAACTTGTAAGAACTCTTGCTGCCGCATTCTGAACTAACTGAAGCTTGTTTAGTAATGATGCAGGACATCCACCTAGTAATGCATTACAATAGTCTATTCTGGAGGTCATGAACGCATGGACGAGCTTCTCTGCATCAGATATAGATAACATGTTTCTTAGCTTAGAAATATTTCTAAGGTGAAAGAAGGCTGTTTTTGTAACTTGGTTGAGATGATTATTAAAAGATAAGTTGCGGTCTAAAATAACTTAAAGGTATTTTACTGTTGAAATAGTGGTTACAGAACATCCGTTTAAATGCAGGTTGAGATGCTGGAGCTTCTGTATACTAGTTTTTGGGCCGATGAGCAAAATCTCCGTCTTATCAGAATTTTTTGGAAACTGCTACAGGTTTTGTGCTCTAGGTGGCAGTAGAAGTATAATATTACATTTTAAATTTAATATTATATTTATTTTTATAAATATCCTCAGTAAAATGTATTCTAAAGCACCGAGAGGAAAAATAACTCACATGAAGAAAGATGTTCACATGCAGAATGCTGATATTAAACACTCATACACCTTCATATGATCATTTACATACTGGAACTAACAAGAGGCTCATAGTTCACACATTTAACACAGACACTTCCTGAAGAGCTCTTTCTCACACATCTAAAGGGGGAAATGGGTGTAGCATCACTTTTTGTTTAAGATACAGATGAAGACGCAGCATATTTAGGTTCAGAGCCAGTAACAGTGTTTAACAGAACAGGAACTTTAGTATCGTTCTGAAGTGGATTTGGTGTGGAAATCTGTGTGAACTCAGGATGAAGATCCTCCTTCTCATCTTCACCTTCTGCCTGATCTCAGGTAAAGAAATAAGCTTCATAATAATCCTCACTTTCATCGGCAGTGTTACAGGAAGGAAGGTTTTGCTCAGATGGATATTTGGTGTTTTGTTAGATGGAGGAGCCTCTAATGAAGTAACAGGATATTTAGGAGGAAGAGTCCTTATCAAGTGCAAGTATAAAACAGAATCTACACAAAACCTAAAATATTTCTGTAAGGATTCATCGCCAGGCTGTTCTGATCTAATAAAGACAGGAGATAAAAACATGTGGGTAACTTCAGGAAGATTCTCACTGTTTGATGACACCAATTTAGCAGAGTTCAGGGTGATGATCAAAGAGATCACTGGAGAGGACACTGGGAAATACCACTGTGGAATTAGGAAAGATTATGGGGGAGACACTTCCACACCAGTGACACTGAAGGTGCAGGAAGGTGAGTCTTCCACCACTGCGTTCTGTTTATTTTCACAAAGTTCTAATGTCATTAGCAGACACTCAAAATGGCTGAGCCATTTAGCATATTTTACATTATAATTCCTGACTGTAAATAAAATATCCAATTGAATCTAAACAATCTCTTCACATGCCCTTTGAACTCACCTGTTTCCTTTTTACCCTCAATTATTTTCATGACTTTAATTCCTGATGGTTCAGGCCTTATCATTACAATGTTTCATTGAAGGAAAAGCTCAACATCTAACCTCACTTTTACGCCTAACCTGCTTGTTACAAACAAACTTAATTTAAAAGCTATGAATCTGTTTGTCATGTTTAAAGTCAGGATCTTAAAAAAAAATCTTCTTTTACTTATTAAGCTTGTTGAACATGATTTGAACTGTCAACAGGAAGCTCTGGCTCTAGAGAAGTGAATGCATATACAGGAGGAAGAATCAATGTCAAGTGCAGATATGAGGATAAATATAGAGACAACCCAAAATCTATCTGTAAGATCGGAACACAACCGCTGTGTTTTCCTCTAACAACAACAAAACTGTACAGTGAATGGACACATAATGGCAGATTCTCAATTGATGACAACAGAAATGCAGGATTCGTTAATGCATTTATCAGTGAACTGTTTATGGAGGACACTGGAACATACTTGTTCACTGTTGCTGTGTCTGATGAAATTGAGACCTCCACTGTAATCAATCTGACTGTAAGAGAAGGTGAGTATTTTTTTATTGTGTTTTATTAGAAGAAAATATGATAATATTTATAATATTATAATGTCAGTGTAAAAAGTAAAGCTAAATTACCAAAGGTCACATTAGGATTCAGCTGTGATTTTTTTATTGTATTCTGCTAATGAGTTTATTTTGATTTAATGGTAGAAAATATTTAATCTCTCCTATAATATGCCATAATTTATAATTTCTCTCTAATTACTACATTGACTGGAGATAATGGGATAAAATTACCATATACATGCAAGTGTGGTAGTATATAGAAATATATAGTTTCACAGCCCACCAAATTCTTTTGTGGCTAAAAGAATACTAAAGAACAAACATTTAGTATTGAAACAAATATGTTATAATCAACTTGTAAACATTTTTTCACTATCTAAATGCTACAGTCATATTCAGATCCTTAAATGCATTTTTTCCTTTTCATTTTTGGGTTAACCAGACTTTAAATCATATAACTTTACATATGTTAGAGAATCATTCACTCACCTGCCCACCCACCCATCCATCCATCCTTCCATCCATCCATCCATCCATCCATCCATCCATCCATCCATCCATCCATCCATCCATCCAAACACCCACTGATCTATCCATTCATCCATATTTACATACCTACATACATACATACATACATCTACCTATCCATCCAACAAACCATATTTCCATACATACATCCAACATCAGTAAGCACTTTATCCCGGTCAGGTTCATGTGGATTCAGAGCTGAACCTCTGAACTCTGTGTACAATGCTGGAAAATAACACACTGGTGAAAATTTAGCATTGCCAATGCACCTACCAGCATTTTTTTTAGAATTTGGATGAAACCCAGACAAACCCATTCACACACAGGGACAATATGTAAGACACCAGAGACACAGTAACCTGTACTTGTGACTATGGATTTGTGAATGTTATATTCTGGGTCACCAGATCACTAAATTTAGAACCAAACAGAAGAGAAATACATTTCAGATTAAAAACATCTGTAGCTTCCCTAACCTTCAGAAACAGTAGAAAATATTGAAATGTACTGTTTTTTCTAAGGCCACCACACAAATAAAGTGATCTGATTGGTTGTGATTTGCAGATCTGTCCTATGAGAAGTCCATCAGTAAGACTGTCCAAATAGGAGAAGATTTAAACATCAGCTGTAAATACCCAGAATCCCTCAGGAATTATTCCAAGTTTCTCTGCAACAGGCATGCAGCTGCTGTATGTCCTTATAAAGTGTCTGTTACAGAAAGTAGAAAAGATGTAAATGTGGGGAAATTCTCCCTGTATGATGACAGAACAGAACAAATCTTCACTGTGAGTATTAGAAATGTAACTAAAACAGACTCTGGTGAATTCTGGTGTGGAGCTGAAGCAGCCTGGACATCTGATCATGGATACAAGGTTTATTTCACACAGATCAACCTGACAGTTACTGGTGAGTTTGTAGAAAAATGGACACACACTGCATTAACTATTGTGACATTACAGAGTCTTTGTGTGAAGCATAGAGTCAGTGCACATCATAACCAACACTAGCCTGTGATATTATTGGTGATTAGTGAACAGAACAATAATGGTAGTATAAATAGAGCAGATATTTTTAGAAAGAAGTTTGTTACCACATGGAACTGAATTAATGTAGCTGCTATTCTCTGTTAACATTTAAAATTTTGTCCTTTTAGACTAAATGATGTGATGAGCAGATTTTATTAGCCTCATAATCTGTTATCTGGTCTTCCTCTGCTCGTGTGTATTTCACTTCACTTCCTGTGATTATCAGATGTATAAACAGCAGTCTGTACTTCTGACACAACAATAATGTAAACTGTATTGTGTTGCCTCTGTACTGATATCAGTCACATACCAGATTCACTCACTTCATGTTGTTTATTTTCAAACTTAACCTTTTTACTGCTTTAGATTCAAGTTTACCAGTGCCAAAACTGAAGCCAACTCAACCTTCACCACAACCATTATCATCATCATCATCATCATCATCACCACCATCCCTATCAACATCTTCCTTCTCCTCCTTCCCATCATTACCACCACCATCACCATCATTAACACCACTATCATTATCATCATCATCATCATTACCATCACCATCATCATCATTACCACCACCACCACCATCATCATCATCACTATCATCATTACCACCACCATCATCATCATCATCATCACTATTATCGTCATCATTACCATCACCATCACTGTCCTCATCACCATCATCATCATCATTACCACCAACATCACCATCATTACCACCACTATTATCATCACCATCATCATCACCTTCATCATCGCCACTATTCCTCTCAACATCTTTCCTTTTCTCCTCCTCCTCCTCATCATCATCACCATCATCTAAACCAGCAGGTGAGTCTCCTCATGTGCACGTCAGACCCATAACTTTAATGAATCTGATCCCTTAAGAATGATCAGCATGTAGGTTAAAGTTTCTCTTCCATGATTTCCAGCTTCCACTGTGATCATGGTGTCTGTAATTCTGCTGCTGCTTCTGATTGGAATCATATTCCTCACTTTCACTGTTCAAAAGAGACGCAGGATGCATGGTACATGAACTCAAACACATGAAATGCTTAATATAAACATGTATCTTGTAATGCAGATGTAAATGCAACTAAAACAGCATTTATTAAATCCAGACAGAGAAATCTAATTAATAAAGCAAACTTATTGTCAACACAGATGCAGTTCATGTATGATAGTTAAGTACAACACATACTTATTATTATTTTCAGCACCTTTTGCTACAGCAGTTTTACCTTGTCTTTTTGGAGTCTACCAGTTTAGCACTGACTTTTGGACCAGTTTTGATATGCAAGAATGTTCTAATGTAGATCTGTTACATTGTGAGATAATCTCCTGCCACCAGCACCAAAAAGGACATTTGTGTCCATGAACAAGAATCAATAGATTAAATTTCATGACTATAATCACAAAATGCCATGAGACTGGGTTCCTCTGTACAGCGCTGTTTAAATCAGTCCATGGGTTTTTGGCAGCATTTAGATCCAGGCTCTGACTGAAACATTCCAAAACCTATTTTTCTTTGGAAGCTATTCCTTTGTTCATACTGTATGAATTTGTGCTTTGGGATGTTATTATGCTCCATGATTTATTTTTTACTTATTAGACCTTCAGTCTCAGCTGAAGATAAGCTGGCCTATATATGTTTTATTGTGTATGATGTTCTTTGGGTGATTGGCTGACTTTTGCATCAAATATATATTTTTAATTTATTGTAGATGAGTGAATACAGGATGTCTGGAGATCATGACATCACAAACTGAAAATAACAGCATTAATACCTACTGACTAAGTGACTTTTTTCCCCCACCAGATTCTGTTGCCCAGAATTCTGTCCAAAACTCAGAAAGTGACCAAGCGGTAATTCTCTTTATATGTTTTTGAGTCTGTTTAGTTGCAAACCTTGTTTAAATTTAAGAAAATGGCAAATATATGTGTGTTTCTGTTGATCTCACAGGTTCCTCTTGTTGTCTCTGATTATGAGGAGATTAAAGACACCAATCGACGTTCTACCTCAGAAGCTGAAACTTCCACATTTTACTCAACTGCTCAAATACCCACAATCACTTCTCAACCTGTTTATGCAGAGATAGAGGTTCCTACAATTTCCTGTGATTCTGCAATTTATTCTACCGCTCAGCTACCCACAATCCCCTCTGAGCCTTCTCAAACAGTTTATGCAGAGATAGAGGGTCCTACAATCTCCTGTGATTCTGCAATTTATTCTACTGCTCAACTACCCATAAGCCCCTCTGATCAGGAAATCTACTTTACAGCTCAGTTACCCACAAGTCTCTCTGCTGAGAAATCTGTTGATGGTTTGACTCACGCAACAGTGAGTTCTCACTCCAATGCCACCAGCTCTAATGATGCAGTTCCACATATTAAGGAAGACGTCTCTACTGTCTACACTTCAGTCAGTCACGTGACTTTGTCTGTTTAGATGAATCTGTTGGCTTCAGTCAAGTGGCACTGGAACTTTACTATTTATTCCAGATGACTTTCTCTTTCTTCATCGTCTTTTTCATCCTCTGTCCCTCCTTCAAAACAATATTTTCAGCAATCAGCATATGCAATGAAGACATTATTCTTTTGTCATTCTTTAACATAATTACTACTCATAGTTTTCCATAGTTTGCACCCTAAACTAATTTCCATGGTATAACAAATCTAGAACTTATGATCTGTCCCAAAAGGAATGTAATGAGAGCAGTTCATGTTTGTGATGGAGTTTTGTCAGGTAACCAGAACCCTGCAGGCAAATCGGTCACAGTCACTGATTGAATGGTTGATCCTGGTGGTTCTATGCTTTTATAAAATATTTCAGCAAATGGGACTTTTAATTTTGTACTCTGTCAGGATTAAGAACCAAGACTCTGTACTGCACGACCACATGACTTGGTCACATGTCTCCGATCACTCATACCTGAACTATATTGTCTTGTGGTAGTGAATGTATTTTTGTAACCCAGAACGCTTTAGGAGTACCAGGAAGGGAACACGTTGGTCTGAGACACATGGGCTGACTCTTCACCAAGCAGACTTAAAGAGAGGTTCTGACTGACCTTAGGGTAACCATCTTCCTCCTTCCCTGCACAACTAATGAATTCACTTTGCTTCCATGTGTTCAGAGGATGAGAATCCGTTTCCCTGAATTGCAGAGGGCACCAGGAAAAACTCCTACAGTCCATTCCACCATTGATGTTTAGCTGAGAACACGACTCAGCTCGCTTGCTCTGCTTAGATCATTTCTTCTTCCTTACTCTATGCAGAAAGCATCACTCACTCTTCTGCTTCCACCTTGAACTTGTTTCTCTCACAAGCTTTGCACTAGCTATCGCTCCTGTGGACCCACACAGAGAAGCAGACATCATCTATTTTTTTTTTTTCAGGCCCCTTGCCCTCCCTTGTGTGTTCGAACATTTAAGTGGGATCATGGCCCTGGACTATGATTCCCTGTACTTGGTCACATGGTTTTTGATTAGAAAATTATCAACCAATAATCCAAATCCAAAAGTATTTTAGGACAGTTGGTGGAAAATGGAACCCACAGAAAACCCTTATGGTCACCGACAGAATATGCAAAATTTTACACAGACAGTTTCTTAATTTTAAACACTGGAAATTGGATCTGTGATACAGAAATGCTTTTTATATTCATGTTAGTTTTATTTTATTTAATTCTTATGATGACATCACTGCAGATTTTTCTTTTACCACACTGTATTTTGTGTTTAGTGTATCTGTTCCACACTTGTTTTTTTGTCTGCACTCTTTGCACTCGGTTGCATGAGGCACTTTATGTGGCGAGGACACTTACTTTAGTCCTTAGCTCTGTGTTTAGTTATGTAGCTCTTTGTTGTTTAATTTACCACCAGTATTCTGGGGGAGTGTTGTCTTATTTCACTGTGTACTGCATCAGGTATATATCGTTGAAATGACAATAAAAGCTTATTGACTTGATTTGACTTGACTGTTGTACATTTTCTATTTTCGTCCAGTGTTTCTCACATTATCCTCTAGATGGCAACAGAGGAAACAAACAATTCAAAATGGCCGCCTAACAACTTTAGAGCTGGAAGGTGATTCCACAGTTGTAGTGATATTTACACCTTTGACATCTTACTAATACAATTTTATAATAATATAATTCAAAATGGCAATTATCTAGCAACCATTCTAAAGACATTCAAACAATTAGGACATTCTTTTGAATTATTTTTTTATATTTTTCTTTCATATGTTTATTGAGTCTATTCATGTATTTATGATTTTTATCAGTGAATTTAAGACGATCAAAAGAAGTAAAAAAAAAATAATAATAATTATAGAAGTTACTTGTCTTCTTTACAGGATCTTCAGGAAACGTCACGAAATAATGCCACTTCCTGTTAAACATATCAGTAACATTCCTGTCTACCTAAATTGTTTATTTAATATAATTTTTTTTAATAAAATAATGTATAGGTCATAAAATGCGATTTTAAATAAGGTGCTGTTTTTTCATGTTCTTTAATTTGTGGGTTTTTTAATTTAATTTTTTATTTTTTGTTGTTGTTTTAAATGACTACCGATTTTACAAATGTCTTTTGGGTTTACGTGTTTGTAAATGATATAATTGGAACATAAATTACATTATAATTGTAGAATCACCCTGCAAGTGTCTGCATGTGAACTGAGAGTGATGCTGCTGTAAAAGAAGCTGAACTCAAAATTTGATTGTGTGAATTTGTAGAGGTTTTATTCCCAGAACAGCAACAGGAACTGCTATATGTTTTGTGCTCTAGAGGGCAGTAGAGGATTTCTGGTATTAGAGCAGTACACACTGGCATGGAGTATTAATTATCCTCAGTAAAGTTAAACCTGGAGCACTGAGAGGAAAAATAACTCACATGGAGAAAGATGCTCACATGCAGAATGCAGATATTAAACACTCCTACACCTTCATATGAGTGTTTACACACTGGACCTGATCAGTGGCTCATGCTGTGTCAGAAATTTGAAATGTTTGGAATGATGCTTATGTATTTCACACATATTTCACACACTTGCTGAACAGCTCTTTCTCACACAGCTAAAAGGGGAAATGGGCGCAGCTTTAGTTTCCAGTAAAGACTTAAAATTTTAAAATCAGCATATTCACAGAGCAGGACAGAGACAGTAACAGTGTGTAGCAGAACAGCAGCAATAAAATCTTTCTGAAGTGGAGTTGGTGTGGAGATCTGTAAGTGTGACCTCAGGATGAAGATCTTCCTCCTTATCTTCACCTTCTGCCTGATCTCAGGTAAAGAAATGCACTTTATAATAATCCTCACTTTTAGCAGCAGTGTTCCATGAAGGAAGGTTTTGCTCAGATGGATATTTGGTGTTTTGTTAGATGGAGGAGCCTCCAAGGAAGTAACAGGATATTCAGGAGGAGGAGTCCTTATCAAGTGCAAGTATAATACAGAATACACACAAAACCTAAAATATTTCTGTAAGGGTTCAAGGCCAGGCTGTTCTGATCTAATAAAGACAAAAGACAAAAACATGTGGGTTACTTCAGGAAGATTCTCACTGTTTGATGACATCAAATCAGCAGAGTTCAGGGTGATGATCAGAGAGATCACTGTAGAGGACACTGGGACGTACCAGTGTGGAGTTGATAAATCTTGGGCAATGGACATTTACACACCAGTGAATCTAAAAGTAAAGGAAGGTGAGTCTCCAACCACTGCCTTCTGTTTATCTTCACAAAGCTCTAGTGTCATTAGCAGACACAATAACAAGTAATCACACTTCAGTACTCTGTATTTTTTTCTGTATTTTATAATAGTTACAATATTGGATTTTATTCTGTATTGATAAAACCAAGTAATGCATCTAGACTTCAATTTCTGACTATCATTTAACTGTCCAGTTAAATCCAAAACATCCTCTGCTTACTGAACTTAATTGCTTTCTATTTAACATTTTTACCTTCAGTAAATAGATTCCAATTCATTCACATTTAATCTTTGATGATTCTGATCCCATCCTTTATTTGTTTAGTTTTTCCCACAAGTTTTTTATATTTGTTTCTCTTTTGATGTCTTTTTGTCATCTTCTTGCCCATGAGTTTGTTTGACTGATTTATTTGATTCTACTGATTTAGAATGATAATAAATGTTTAATGCTTTGTTCTTCTTCTAACCTCATCCTTAACCCAAACCTTCATTTTGTTTACAAAGTAACTTGAACTAAAGCAAGCGTGGAGCTGAAGATTTATTTCACACAGATCAGCCATGTAAGACACCAGAGACACAGTAACCTGTACTTGTGACTGTGGATTTGGGAATGTTATATACTGGGTCACCAGATCACTAAATTTAGAACCAAACAAAAGAAATACATTTCAGATTAAAAACATCTGTAGCTTTCATAGCCTTCAGAAACAGTAGAAAATATTGAAATGTACTGTATTTTCTAAGGCCACCACACACATAAACTGATCTGATTGGTTGTGATTTGCAGATCTGTCCTATGAGAAGTCCATCAGTAAGACTGTCCAAACAGGAGGAGATTTAAACGTCAAATGTAAATACCCAGAATCCCTCAATAATTTTCCCAAGTTTCTCTGCAATAGGCACGCAGCTGCTGTATGTCCTTATAAAATATCTGTTACAGAAAGTAGAAAATATGTATATCTGGGGAAATTCTCCCTGTATGATGACAGAACAGAACAAATCTTCACTGTGAGTATTAGAAATGTAGCTAAAACAGACTCTGGTGAATACTGGTGTGGAGCTGAAGCAGCCTGGACATCTGATCATGGATACAAGGTTTATTTCACACAGATCAACCTGACAGTTACTGGTGAGTTTGTTGAGACACGGAAACACACTGCATTAATTATTGAGACATTAGCGAGACTTTATGTGAGGCATAAAAAAGTGCACATCCTAACCAGGACTAGCATGTGATATTTTGGTGATTATAATTAATGGCGTTACAAATTGAGCAGTTATTTCTAGAAAGAAATTCTAGAACTGATGTAGCTCCTCCTGCAGATTTTTTATTACGCTCAGAGTCTGTTTTTGCTCTGCACATGTATATTTACTTCACTTCCTAAAATTATCAAATGTATAAGGAGCAGTCAGTATTACACTGGTACAGTTACACTTGTACTAAGTGTAACCTGTAGTGTTTTTCATCTGTACTGTTATATACTAGATTCACTCACTTCATGCCATTCATGACTGAACTAACCTTACAGATCCACATGTTCCAGTTTCTACCTCGAAATCAACTCAACCATCACCATTATCAACATTATCAGCATTATCACTACCATCATCATCTTCATCATCATCAACTGAGCCTCCTTCAGCTTCTTCTTCAGCAGGTGATTCTGCTCAGATGCACATCACACCCATACTATAACTACATGACTTTGATGAATCTGAATCTGATGTTAAATTGACTGTTTCACTTCCAGGATTTCCAGCTTCCACTATGATCACTGTGTCTGTAATTCTGCTGCTTCTTCTGATTTGACCATGTTTCTCTATTTTACTTTTCAAAAGAGACGCAAGATGCACGGTACCCTTACTCAAACAAACCACCTGATCAAATATTATTCAAATAAATGTGTGTTGATGCACTGCAGTATAAAGAGGTTTAATGAAATTTAATGCTCAATAAGCACATGTTTTAGTCGTTAGCTTTGATTTCTGTTATGTAGCTCTATGTTGTGTGATGTAACTCTATGTTGTGTTTTGTAGCACCAGAATTCTGGGGAAACATTGTCTCATTTCACTGTTTACTGTGTCAGCTATATATATGGTTGAAATTACAATAAAAGCTTCTCAAATGTGCTGACTATTTCTTTAAAGAAATACAACCCTACAGCCCAAAAATTTGGAAAAATCATAAAATGTCAATAAAAACAAAATGCAATGATTTGCTGATCAATACAGCAATATTTTATGCACAAAGGAACATAGAAAACATATAAAATATTTGAACTGAGAAAGATAACCAGCTGTATATGTCTGGAAACTGAGAGCAATTGCTACGGTTTTGGGAGAGGAATCTTGTCCCAAGATTCTATCTACAACAGTCCTGGGTCTTCTTTCTCATATTTCTTGTTTAATGATGCACTAAATGCTTTGAAATGAAGAAATTCTGGAATGCAGGCAGGTCATTTCAGCACCCAGCCACCTTTTTTGAAGATATGCTGCTGTGATGAATGCAGTATGTGGTTTTGTGGTCTATCTTGCTCAAATATGCATAGCCTTTCCTGAAAAAGACATTGTATGGAGGCATTTGTTGCTCTAAAACCTGTATATACCTTTTAGCACTGATGGTGCCTTTCCAGATATGTAAGCAATAATGCACCCCTATATCATCAGACATGCATGCTTTTAAGCTGAGCACAGATAACAAGCTAGATGGTCCCTATAATCTTTAGTCCAGAGGACACAGTGGACATTGTTTCCAAAAGGAATTAAAAATTTCAGTTTTCCACTTTGTTTCAGTTTATTTTAAGAGAGATTTGGCCCAGAGAAGATGGTAGCATTTCTGAATAATGTTAACATGTGTTTTTTATCTTTGGATGATACATCTTTAACCTGCATTTGTGGATGAAATGGCAAACTGTGATTAAGAAAACGATTTCTGGATGTGTTTCTGAGCCTATGCAGTGATCTCTATTACATACTTCTCAGAATCTTTCTTAGACTTTATTTGATATTATGTAGTGTGAGATATTCAAAGTCTTTGCAATCTGATGTTTGTTCCTCAACATCAAATATCTGAATATCTTACAGTACATGATATTAAATAAATTATAACAAGTATTTTTCCAGTCTTTTCTTGCCCCTGTCCCAATTTTTTGCGACATGTTGCAGCCATCAAATTCACAATTACCTTATTTATATTTATATTACGCTCTGCACATTTTTACTTTTGAGAGACTCTGCCTCTTTAGGATACTCTATTTTTACCCAATCATCTCACAGACCTATTGTCAATTAACCTAATTAGTTTAATATTTCTGCTGTTTATTTTTAATCCTTTTTTAATAAATACTTTTCCCTCTTTTTCCATGAAATGTTTTTTTTTTTTTTAGATGTTGCAACCATTAAACTCAAAATTACTTTTTTAAAGGTACATTTCCTCCGTTTAAACATTTACAATGTTTTCTATATACCATTGTAAATAGAATACATGTTTATGAGATTTGCACATCATTGTAGTCTGTTTTACATCTCAATCTTTTTGGAATTAGGGTGTTGTGTTGCTTTCTGTCATTGATTATGAGGAGATTGAAAACACCAGACTAGCTTCTGTCTCAAAAACTGAAACTTCCACAGTTTATGCCACTGTTTAACCACCCACATTTCCATCTGATCAGGAAATCTACTCCCCAGCTCATGTTTGACTCAAGGTTTGACTTATGCAACAGTGAGTTTTCACTCCAATGCCACCAGCTCTAATGATGCAGTTACATAGTTTAAGAAGACGTTTAATGTGTATATGCTTCAGTCACGTGATAGATATGTGGCACTGGAACTTAAACTTTTCTCATTGTTTTTCTCTTCTTTTTACCCCTCAAACAATATTTTAGCATTAACTATTTGCAATCACATCTCATTCTTTAAAAAATATTTTCCTAGTTTCCCATAGTTTGCACACGCATCTAAATTACACGGTCAAACCTAGAAATGCTTGGTTTCTTCCTTAAGGAATTTACTAAAAGCAGTTCATGCTTGTTCACATTTCAAGCTGAAATGTTTCAATTGGTATGTGTTTGTGTCCTGTCAGGCAGGCAGAATCCTGTGAACAATGTTAAGTATTAGCCACTGGTTGAATGGTTGATCTTAGTGGTTTTATGATGATTGTTCTGTACAGTGGGCCTTTCTCTGTGTTCTGGCAGGATTATGATGCTAAACTTTGATTTCCATCAGCCAATTCTACATGTTACTGTTACTTGTAAATGTTACTGATCATTCACTTAATTAAAGATATTACATTGTATTGATATAAACTGTATATAACATCTGTTTTACAACATTATTAAAGTTTGTCTTTCATGGTTGCTGTTGTCTATAACCGTTTTTACTTTCTTGCTCAGGTTATGTTTTTATGTTCCTGTTTTGTTACTTGGTTTTTGTTTATAAAAAGCTATTTTATATTTGCAGTTTCAATAAAAGCATCCATTCTCTGCTTCTTACATGAATGGTTCTTGTACTTATGACATATTTTGATGACCTTTAGTGACTGGTCTAGTGGTTAGGATTCGGCGCTCTCACCGCCGAGGCCCGGGTTCGATTCCCGGTCAGAGAATCAAACCCAGCCACTATGGTTGCTCAAGCCAGTGCACTCTTAGTGCCGGTCCCAAGCCCAGATGAATTAGGAGTATTGCATTAGGAAGGGCATCCAGCGTAAATGGTGCCAAATAAAACATGTGGATCACAATTACGGATGATCCGCTTTGGTGACCCCTAATGGGAGAAGCCGAAAGAAAGTTTAGGCTCAACAAGAGTTTCTATTAAAGGAAGATATATACTGACTTAACATATTAATGAGATTGGAGGGCCATACATACATGTAACCTGGAGATATGATTAATAACTTTATAAGGTACATACAGGTTGACCTAAGTGTATGTCAGTGTTTAAAATTCACCAGTATCTTAATGAGGAATTTGATCACAGAAAGAAGGATTTAACAAATTTGATAAAAAAATGTGGTGAAAATTACAAAATGATAACATTTCAAGTATAGACATGAAACTAAAACTCGATAATATATATTATGATACACAATAATATTATGTCAGTATTCTTATATATACAGTATATGTACAGCCTTTAATAGATGTACAGCAGCATACTTTACAGATGTACTTTGTAGAGAAAATGATATCACTGCAGGAACATCATGAATCAAGAGATTTTGACCAACCTTAACCTTCACATCAAGCCAATGCAGACAGCATGCAAAATGTAAGTCAATGATATACCTATTGTCTCTGCTGATGCACTCTGATTTATATTTTCCATATTCAGCCTAAGGTGTATGCTGTTGCTTCTTTGCCCAGAAATGCATATCTCTTTGTTTTGTGAATATACAATTTATTCCAAATAGGTAGATAAATGTTTAAACTGAAGAAAAGTAAAATGTTTGTAAAATATAAGGCAATTTGGATTTCCTAGATGTAACATGTCTCAAAAGAGTTGGGACACAGCCATGTTTCCAACTGTGTAGCACCTCATCTTCTTTTAACCAACCATCTGTATGCATCTGAGAAATGAGGAGACCAGTTGCTGAGTTTTGGGAGAGGAATGTTATCCTATTCATCTGACACATGAATGAAACAGTTCTTGGTATTTTCTGTCCTATTTTTTGTTTCACGATGCACCAAATGTTTTCAATTAGTTAAAAGTCTGGGCTACTATGAAGCCATGCTGTTGTAACAGATGCAGAATGTGGTTAACCTGTTGACAAATAACCTAATAAGTTGCCAAATGTTTCTCCAGCTGTTTTTCTTTTTAGTAACATTTAGTTTTTCAGCCTTTTGTTTGACATCAAATTCAAAATCAACTTATCTTTTCCTTGAAATAGTATACTTTTTACTTTTATAACTTTTTTTGGAATTAGCAATGTTAAAGTGGATTATTTTGTGTTGCTCTGGCTTCTTTACTTAAAATCAGAAAAAGGTTCTATTTTATCTTATGAAGTTATATTATTTTGCTCTTCAGACAATTATGCATTTTTTCTCTAATGTTTTTATTTACAAATGATTCTGACAATTCAATGTCCCTGCCAATTAGTATGAAATCATCAGGAGACGTCTACATCTACTTCCCTTGAAAAATGTAGCAAAACTTCTCTTTAGCAAACTGAAACACTTTAGCAAACTAAGTTATGTTAAAGCTTCTCTATACACTCTTCTTTTTATTGAGAAATTGACTCTGGAAAGAATGTATTATTTATTTGCTTTTTTAAATTGCATTTTTATTAGATAACTGATGTACTACTGATGAGTTACCAATGCTGCACTGTTCAGTGTTGATCTTATCACCTAGATCAGTGGTCTTTAACCTTTTTTGCGGACGGACTAGTTTAATGTCAGACAATATTTTCACAGATCGGCCTTTAAGGTGTGGCAGATAAATTCAACAAAATAAAATAATACGAGCGGCATAGCAACTGGAATTTTCTGAATATAATAAAAATGTGAATCCAGTGTGTTGTTTTTTTGTTCATTTTGCTAGCTTGGGGGTTTTTATTTAGTGGTAATGTATTATGTGTTAGCGGCCGGAGCAGCCCCTTTAAGAAGGTAGTGGATGGAGGTAAGACATGTGACCGAGGCATCTTGACATGAATCAAGAGTGAGTCATAGACAGATGTGGCGGAGAGAATCTGGTAATTTTTCAAAATAAAACATTGTTCATTGAATCAGATAATAAATAAAACGGAAATAATGTAAGTTATGTATTCTTTCTGTGCGGCCCGGTACCAATTGACCCACGGACCGGTGGGGACCACAGATCTAGATATTACATAATTTACATAAAAAACTTTTCAAAGTGCACATTATGTCATTTATATGTAACAGAGAAGGTAGTAACTTTATTAAAATTATTGCATAATCTTTTTTATATGTTCAAAAAGAAATAATGTGACTCTGGATGGGAATATTGATCCTTAGACAATTAGAATTAACTTTACCTTTTCCACTCTGTTACACACCTTCTGCTCTAGAGGGCAGTAGAGGTCGTATGGCATACCTTTGTATGATTGTTTACACACTGGAACTGACTAGAAGCTCATTTTTGTGTCTGACATTTGAAAGAATTTTGCATTCACAAATATTTCATACACACATGTACAGTACAGCTTTTCAATAAAAGCAAAAGAGGAATTTATTTTTACATCACCTCCTGGATATTATGCAAATTAATTGAGCTTACATACACAGAGCAGGACAGAGACAGGTACAGTGTAGCAGAACAGGAGATTTAATATATTTCTGAAGAGGATTTGGTGTATAGATCTGTAAGTGTAAACTCAGGATGGAGATCTTCATCATCATCTTCACATTCTGCCTGATCTCAGGTAATGAAATGCACTTTATAATAATCTTCACTATCAGCAGCAGTGTTACATGAAGGAAGGTTTTGTTTAGATGGATATTTGGGGTTTTGTTAGATGAGGTGCATCTAAGGAAGTAACAGGATATTAAGGAGGAAGAGTCCTAATCAAGTGCAAGTATAATACAAAATGCACACAAAACCTAAAATATTTCTGCAAGGATTTATGGTCAAACTGTTCTGTAGCGACTGAAGATAAAAACGAGTGGGTAAATCTTTGGGGAAGATTTTCACTGTTTGATGACACAAAATCAGCAGAGATCAGGGTAATAATCAGAGAGCTCACTGAAGAGGACACTGGAAAGGAGACACTTGTGAGAGTCATCTGGACTTTAGATTATCGAAATACATTAAATTTGTATTAACTGTAATTATTATACCTAATTACATTGAAAACAATCCCTACACTTTCCTATTGAACATTTCCTATTAACCTTTCAGGTTCATTTGTGTAAATGTATACTTTATAAATGAGTGTTGGACACATATGTATAAAGACTGACTTGATTGCTTGTGATTTGCAGTTCTGTCCTATGAGCAGTCCATCAGTAAGTGTGTCCAAGCAGGAGAAGATTTGGAATTTAGTTGTAAATACAAAGAAAAGATCAAGAATGTTTATTTGCGGAATGCAACAAGAAAATTGTTGTTCTCCTTTATTATCTGGTCAGGTATCTTTCCATAATGACACAGAAGGATCGGCCCTCAGTGTGAGTATTGGAAATTTAAATGAGCAGGACTCTGGTGAATACTGGTTGGAGCTGAGTTTTTTTTCACCATGATCATACTGGCAGTTAATGGTGAGTTTGAAGAGACATAGAGACAAACTCCATTAACTATTTTGAGTCAGTGCACATCCTAAACATAGAGTCAGTCTACACTTCCAACACAAGCATGTGATATTATTGCCAGTTTGTGAATATAACAATAATAGAAGTACAAATAAAGCAATAATTTATTATCTACTTATACTAGAATAATTACCATCACCAACAGCAGTGGAAACAGATACGGTATCTGCAAGAGTGAAATGGAAAGTTTAAAGGACTGTGGTGAGACCTGAGATGTTGTATGGTTTAGAGACAGTGGCATTGAGTAAATGACAGGAGGTGGAGCTGGAGGTAGTAGAGCTGAAGATGTTGAGCTTTTCGTTGGAAGTGAAGACGATGGACAGGATTAGAAATGAGTTCATTAGAGGGACAGCACATGTAGGACATTTTGGAGACAAGAAGAGGGAGGTGAGATGGTTTGGACATGTGCAGAGGAGGGACATGGGGTATAATGCTGAGGATGGAGCCACCAGGAACAAGGAAAAGAGGAAGACAAAGGAGGAGGTTTATGGATGTGGTGAGAGAAGACATGCAGGTATTTGGTTTGAAAGAAGCAGATGTAGAGGACACGGGGGTATGGACATGGATGATCCGCTGTGGCGACCCCTAATGGGAGACGCTGAAAGAAGAAGAAGAATTATTAAACCTCAAAAGTTGGGATGCTGTGTAAAATGTAAATAAAAACAGAATGCAATGATTTGGAAATCTCATTACCCCATATTTTAATTACAATAACACAAAGAAAACACATCCACTGTTTAAACTGAGAAAATATTAAGTTTGAAAGAAAAAAAGGTTACTTTGAATTAGAAAAACATTGGACCGGGGCAACAAATGGCTGTAAAAGAAATTGGTACTAAAAAAAAAAGGAAAACACTGGACGAACATTTTGCAACTAATTGGGTTAATTAATAACAGTTCAATAACATGTTTGGGTATAAACAGAGTGTCTTAGAGGGCAGAGTCTCTCAAAAGTAAAGATGAGCAGAGGTTTCTCCCTCTCAGTCTACATCTACAATTTATGGAACAATTTCAGAATAATGTTCCTCAACATAAAATCTTGCAGATTTTAAATATATCATTATCTCCAGTTCATAATATAATTAAATGTTTAAGAGAATTTTGAGATATCTGTGTGCATGAGACAAGGATGAAAATTAAGATTGATTGCATATGGTCTTTGTGCCTTTAGATGGCACTGTATTCAAAGCAGGCATGAAGTATAAATAGAGCAGGAATTTTTAGAAAGAAGTTTGTTACCACATGGAACTGAATTAATGTAGCTGCTATTCTCTGTTAACATTTAGAATTTTGTCCTTTTAGACTAAATGTTGTGATGAGCAGATTTTAGTAGCCTCATAATCTGTTATCTGGTCTTCCTCTGCTCGTGTGTATTTCACTTCACTTCCTGTGATTATCAGATGTATAAACAGCAGTCTGTACTTCTGACGCAACAATAATGTAAACTGTATTATGTTGCTTTTGTACTGATATCAGTCACATACCAGATTCACTCACTTCATGTTGTTTATTTTCAAACTAAACTTTTTACTGCTTTAGGTTCAAGTGTACCAGTGTCATCACCCTCATCATCATCGCCACTATCCCTATCAAAATCTTACTTCTCCTCCGTCTCCTCATCATTACCAACACAATCAATGTCATCATCACCATCATCATCATCATCATCGCTACTATCCATATCAACATCTTCTTTCTCCTCCGTCGCATCATCACAAAAACAATCACTGTCATCGTCACCATCATCATCATTACCACCACCATCACCACCATCATCATCGCCACTATCCCTATCAAAATCTTCCTTCTCCTCTGTCCCATCATCATTACAACCACAATCACTGTCATCGTCACCATCATCATCATCCTCATCATCATCATCATCATCATCATCATCATCAATACCACCACCATCACCATCATCATCATCATCAACACCATCATCATTGCCACTATCCCTATCAAAATCTTCCTTCTCTTCCGTCCCATCATCATTACAACCACAATCACTGTCATCGTCACCAACATCACCAACATTATCTTCATTACCACCACCATCATCATCACCATCATCATCATCATCACCATCACCACTATCCCTATCAAAATCTTCATTCTCCTTCTCATCATTACCCCACAATCACTGTCATCATCACCATCATCATCATCATCATCATCGCCACTATCCCTATCAACATCTTCCTTCTCCTCCGTCCCTCATCATTACCAACACAATCACTGTCATCGTCACCATCATCATCATCACCATCATCATCGCCACTATCCCTATCAACATCTTCCTTCTCCTCCTTCTCATCATTACCACCACAATCACTGTCATCATCATCATCATCATCATCACCATCATCATCGCCACTATCCCTATCAAAATCTTCCTTCTCCTCCGTCCCATCATCATTACCCCCACAATCACTGTCATCATCACCATCACCACCATCATCATCCTCATCATCATCACCACTATCCCTATCAACATCTTCCTTCTCCTCCTTCTCATCATTACCACCACAATCACTGTCATCATCATCATCATCATCATCACCATCTTCATCATCATTACCACCATCATCATCACCACTATCCCTATCAACATCTTCCTTCTTATCATCATCATCATCATCATCATCATCATCAACTCAATCAGGTAAGTCTCCTCATGTGCACGTCAGACCCATAACTTTAATGAATCATATCCCTCATAAATGATCAGCATGTAGGTTAAAGTGAATGTCTGCTTGTTTTTCTTCCATGATTTCCAGCTTTCACTGTGATCTTGGTGTCTGTAATTCTGCTGCTGTTTCCGATTGGAATCATATTCCTCACTTTCACTCTTCAAAAGAGACGCAGGATGCACGGTACATAAACTCAAACACATGATAAAATATAAACATAATTATAAACATAAATATAAACATGTATCTTGTAATGCAGATGCAAATGCAAGTAAAACAGCATTTATTAAATCCAGACAGAGAAATCTAAATAATAAAACAAATTTATTGTCAACACAGATGCAGTTCATGTAAGATAGTTAAGTACAACACATACTAATTATTTCCAGTAACATTTCCTACAGCAGTTTTACCTTGTCTTTTGTAATGAGTCTACCAGTTTAGCACTGACTTTTGGACCAGTTTTGTTAAGCAAATGTGTTGTACTGTAGATCTGTTACATTGTGAGATAATCTCCTGCCACAGGCACCAAAAACACTTTCTATTGAAATACTTCATTATTATATATACATTTGTATCCATGAACAAGAGTCAGTGGATTAAATTTTGTGACTATAATCACAAAATGCCATGAGACTGGGCTCCTCTGTACAGTTCTGTTCAAATCCCTCTATGGGTTTTTGGCAGCATTTAGATCCAGGCTCTGACTGAAACATTCCAAAACCTACTTTTCTTTGGAAGCCATTCCTTTGTTCCTCTGTATGTATTTGTGCTTTGGAATGTTATTATGCTCCATGATTCATTCTATATTTATTAGACCTTTAGTCTCAGTTTAAGATAAGCAGGCCTATATATGTTTTATTGTGTATAATGTTCTTTGGGTGATTAGCTGACTTTTCAGATCAAATATATATTTTTAATGACTCTCAAGTATTATGTTATGGGTCTAATCAGCCCATAACACATAATAGCATTATGTGTTATACATTATTTTGGGGTCATTTATGTGAACTTGAATTTGTGCAATCCATGAAAAGAGGCTTTGATTTATCTTTTCTCCCCCAAATACTGGATATGTTGAAGATTATGAGAGATTCCGGGATTAATGAATTAATTTTAACCTGCCACATTCTACATCATGAACTTATGACATATGAACTTTTATAACTATGATATTTTAATTGTTATCTAAAAAAACCTTGAACTGCCATTTTGTGCCATTTTCACATGCAAATTTACTTATATATTTATAGTAGATAAATAAATACAGGATATCCGGAGATCACGACATCATAAACTGAAAATAACAGCATTAATACCTACTGATTAGGTGACTGTTTTTTTTCCCCAACAGATTCTGTTGCCCAGAATTCTGTCCAAAACTCAGGAAGTGGCCAATGGGTAATTATTTTTATGTTTGAGTCTGTTCAGTTACAAACCTTATTTCCATTAAAGAAAATGGCAAATATATGTGTGTTTCTTTCAAACTCTCAGGTTCCTCTTGCTGTCTCTAATGATGAGGAGATTAAAGACACCAAACGACATTCTACTGAAGCTGGAACCTCCACAGTTTACTCAACTGCTTAAATACCCATAATCCCCTCTGCGCCTTCTCAGACTGTTTATGTAGAGATAGAGGTTCCTACAATCTCCTGTGATTCTGCAGCTTATACTACTGCTCATCTACCCACAATCCCCTCTGATCAGGAAAGCTACTTGACAACTCAATTACCCACAAGCCTCTCTGCTGAGAAATCGGTTGAAGATTTGACTTACGCAACAGTGAGTTCTCACTCTAATGCCACCAGCTCTAATAATGCAGTTCCACAGATTAAGGAAGACGCCTCTACTGTCTACTCTTCAATCAGTCACGTGACTACAATTGTTTAGTTCTGCATCATTGGGGTTTCAGTCATGTGGCAGTTGAACTTTACTATTTAATTTAGATTACATTTTTCTTTCTTTTTCCTCCTCTGTCCCTCCCTCAAAACAAGATGGCGCCTCGTAACAAGATGGCGCCGGTGAGGTCGGCTGCTGTCACGACTGCTCCGGCTACGGTTTTTCTTTTTTTGTTTATTTTATACTTTTATTTAACTAGTTTTAGTTCCATCTACACAAGATGGACATCATTAGATATGACAGAGACACTCTTATATCTATTGGTGTACAATGCACTCATTTTTCGCTGCTTTTAAACCCGGACCCATGCTGGCCGAGCGAGATCCTGAGGGAGAACAAAGGATGTGACCCGTACCGGCGTCTGTGAGGGAAACGAGCCGGCATCAGGAACAGGCTGAGGGCACGCGCACACCGCGCTCCCTTACCTAGTATCCTGTTAGCCAACGTCCAGTCACTGGAGAACAAGCTCGATGACCTCAGGGCAAGGGTCAAGTTCCAGAGAGACATTCGGGACTGCAACCTTCTCTGCTTCACCGAGACATGGCTGAACCCAGCGGTACCGGACCACGCCATCCAGCCGGCCGAGTTTTTCTCGGTTTACCGCATGGACAGAACACTGGAGTCGGGGAAGTCAAGAGGAGGTGTAGTGTGTCTGATTGTGAACAACCACTGGTGTGACAGCGCAAGCATTGTTCCTCTTTCACGCTCCTGCACACCAAATCTGGAACTACTGACCATCAAATGTCGGCCCTTTTATCTACCTCGGGAATTCAGCTCGGTCATAGTCAGTGCCGTTTATATTCCACCTCAAGCGGACACGGACACTGCAGTATGGGACTTACATGAGTCACTAACGCAACAACAAATACAGCATCGGGACGCTCCGCTCATTGTGGTCGGAGATTTCAACAGTGCCAACCTCAAGCGCGCACTCCCAACTTTCATCAGCACATCACCTGCCCCACCAGGGGCGAAAGAACACTGGACCACTGCTATACACCATTCAAGAACAGCTACAAGGCACAACCATGTCCACCGTTTGGGAAATCGGACCATGCCGCCATCTTCCTCATGCCTGTTTACAAACAAAGGCTGAAACAGGAAGCTCCGGTTCAGAGGGAGGTCACGCGCTGGACTGACCAATCAGTGGCCGCTCTGCAGGATGCTTTGGATGATGCAGACTGGGACATGTTTCGGCGCAGCTCTGATGATGTCAACATGTTTACGAAAGCGGTTGTGGAATTCATCGGGAAACTAACGGATGATACGGTGCAAAAAAACACTATCAGAACGTTTCCCAACCAGAAGCCGTGGGTGGATAAAACCATCCGCGACGCTCTAAGATCCCGCTCCTCTGCCTACAACACGGGGCTCGCCACCGGGGACATGGATGAATGCAAGGCTGCATCTTACAGTGTTCGCAAAGCGGTGAAGGATGCAAAGCGGTGCTACGGGAGGAAACTGGAGTCACAGTTCCAACAAGGTGGCTCTAGGAGCCTGTGGCAGGGACTAAGGACAATAACGGACTATAAAACACCATCTTCCAGAATGGTGAATGCGGACGCTTCTCTGGCAGATGAGCTAAACACCTTTTACGCTCGTTTCGAGGCTGCAGCTAACCACGCTAGCGGCGCTAGCGGCACAACCAGCATGCACGCTGAGAGAGCCAGAGAGGTAAATACATTCACCATCTCGGAGCATGACGTGAGAAGGGCTTTCAAGAGAGTGAATACCAGGAAGGCAGCAGGACCAGATGGCATCACAGGTCGGGTTCTGAAAGCCTGCGCTGACCAGCTAGCACCGGTGTTCATTGAGATATTCAACCTCTCTCTGGAACAGTCTGTTGTCCCCTCATGCTTCAAACAGTCCACCATTGTTCCTGTCCCGAAGAAACCCCAGCCCGCCTGCCTCAATGACTATCGCCCTGTAGCTCTGACCTCAGTAGTGATGAAGTGCTTTGAGAGACTGGTCAGAGACTTCATCACTGCCTCACTACCGGACACACTGGACCCACTACAGTTTGCGTACCGTCAGAACCGTTCGACTGAGGACGCAATTGCACATCTTCTCCACACTACAATCAGCCACCTGGACCAAAGAAACGGGAATTACACAAAGATGCTGTTTGTTAACTACAGTTCAGCATTTAACACTATAATTCCCTCCACACTCACCTCTAAGTTGGAGGTCCTGGGACGCTGTGTCAATGGATCTCAAACTTCCTGACTGACAGACCACAAGCTGTACGGGTGGGAAAACACACCTCATCCACCCTCACCCTCAGCACTGGAGCTCCCCAGGGTTGTGTTCTGAGCCCCCTGCTGTACTCACTGTACACGTATGACTGTGTGGCCACTTCCAACTCCACCACCATCATTAAGTTTGCTGACGACACCGTTGTGGCGGGCCGGATCTCCAACAATGACAAGACGGCCTACCTCCAGGAGGTTAAAAACCTGGAGAGATGATGCCAGGAGAACAACCTTCTCCTGAACGTCAGCAAGACTAAGGAGTTGATCGTGGACTTCAGCACAACGCAAGAGCGGTCATACCAACCGCTAAACATCTGCGGGACTCCAGTGGAAAGAGTGGACAGTTTCCGGTACTTGGGTGTTCACATCACACAGGACCTGTCTTGGTCCTGTCACATCAACACCCTGGTGAAGAAGGGCCCGGCAGCGTCTGTACCATCTGAGACGCTTAAGGGACTTTAAACTACCCTCTCAGGTGCTTAAAACTTTTTACACCTGCACCATTAAGAGCGTTCTGACAGGTAGCATCACTTCCTGGTTTGGGAACAGCACCATGCAGGACAGGCGAGCCCTCCAGAAGGTGGTGCGTTCAGCTGAACGTACCATCCACACCGAGCTCCCTGACCTGCAGGACATCTACAGCACGCGGTGCAGGACCAGAGCCAGGAAGATTGTGAAGGACCTTAGCCATCCCAACAATGGACTCTTTTCTCTGTTGCGTTCGGGGAAACGCTTCCGCTCCCTGAAAGCGAACACAGAGAGAATGAGGAGGAGCTTCTTCCCGCAGGCCATTCAGAGTTTAAACCAGGAAACACCCAGGATCTAAAAACTGGCCCACTCTCTCTATCATCACCCTTTTTTCCCTGCACAAATCACACTTTTCGTGCTACGGCACAATATACACTGGACTTATTATAATTTTTTTCATATTTTTACACCACACCTTACTGCACACAGACACTCATGGACACTTTACACCACACCAGACCGCACACTGACACGTTATGGTCAATCAAAAACCATGCCTAACTTGTTTACTGTTGTTTACTGTTTAACTGCACACTGCCATATATACATAAACATTTTTGTGTGTATGTATATATATATTTATATATATATATATCTTTATATCCTTATTTATCTGCCTTCTTTTTCTTGTTATTAGATATATTTTTTAATTTTGTTATTATATTTATAATTTTTATTCTCCTTTTTACCCTATTTTATTCCCTTATGCCGGACCATCGTAAAAAGCATTTAACTGCATGTCGTACCCTGTATGTATGTGTATGTGACAAATAAAATTTGATTTGATTTGATTTTGATTTGATTTTATACCATGGAAATTAGTACAAATCTAGAACTTATAATCTGAATCTCGGTCCCAAAAGGAATGTGATGAGAGCAGTTCATGTTTGTTCACATTTCCAGCCCTGAAGTGTCAATTCTTTTGTAATGGAGTTTTGTCAGGTAACCAGAATCCTGCATCAGGTCAGTCACAGTCAATGGTTGAGTGGTTGATCCTGGTGGTTCTATGCTTTTATAAAAGATTTCAGCAAATAAGTCTTTTAATTCTGTTCTATGTCAGGATTATAAACCAAGACTCTGTACTGCATGACCACATGACTTGGTCACATGTCTCTGATCACTCATACCTGAACTATATTGTTATGTGGTATCAGATGCATTTTTGTAACCCAGAACGCTTTAGGAGTAACGGGAAGGGAAAACGTTGGTCTGAGACACATGTGCTGACTCTCCACCAAGCAGACATAGAGAGTGGTTCTGACTGACCCTGTGGTAACCATCTTCCTCCTTTCCTGCACAACTGATGAATTCACTTAGCTTCCATTCTATCCAGAGAATGAGAATCTGTTTCCCTGCATTGTAGAGAGCACCAGGAGAAAAACTCTTTCCTCACCACAGTCCATTCCACCATGAATGTTTAGCTGAGAACATGACTCAGCATGCCTGGTCTGCTCAGATCATTGCTTCTTCCTTACGCTATGCAGAGAGCATCACTCTCTCTTCTGCTTCCACCTTGAACTTGTTTCTCTAACAAGCTTTGCACTATCTATCGCTTCTGTAGACCCACACAGAGAAGCAGACATCATCTATTTTTTTTTTCCAGTCCTCTTGCCCTCCCTTGTGTGTTCGAACATCTAAGTGGGATCATGGCCCTGAACTATGATTCCCTGTAATTGCTCACATGGTTTTTGGTTATAAATTTATCAACCAATTATCCAAATCCCAAAGTATTAAGGAGAGTTGGTGGAAAATGGAACCCACAGAAAACCCATATGGACACAGACAGAATATGCTAAATTCAACACAGACAGTTTCTTAAGATCAAACACTGGAAATTGGATCCGTGACTCACAAATGCTTTTTATTTTCATGTTACTTTTATTTTATTTAATTCATATGATGACATCACTGAGGATTTTTCTTTACCACAATGTATTTTGTGTTTAGTGTATCTGTTCTACACTTGGCTTTTTGTCTGCACTGTTTGCACTCGGTTGCACAAAATGCACTTTTATGTGGCGAGGACACTTACTTTAGCTCTGTGTTCAGTTATGTAGCTCTATGTTGTTTAATTTACCACCAGGGCTCTGGGGAGCATTGTCTCATTTCACTGTGTACTGCGTCAGCTATATATGGTTGAAATGACAATAAAAGCTTCTTGACTTGATTTGACTTGTCTGTTGTACATTTTCTATTTTCATCCTGTGTTTCTCACATTATTCTCTAGATAGAAACAGAGGCAACAAACCAAATCAAAATGGCCGCCTAACAACTTTAGAGCTGGAAGGTGATTCCACAGTTGTAGTGATACTTACACCTTTTACATCTTACAAATACAATTTTATATAATAATTAAAACGTATATGATTCAGAAACCATTCTACAGACATTAAAACAATTAGGACATTCTTTTGAATTATTTCTTTGTATTTTTCTTTCATATGTTTATTGGGTCTATTCATGTATTTATGATTTTTCTCAGTGAATTTGAGATGATCATATGAAGTAAAAAAAAAATTATATATATTATACAGGATCTTCAGGAAACTTCAGGAAAAAATGCAACTGCCTGTTAAACATATCACTAACATTTCTGTCGACCTGAATTGTTTATTTAATTTAATGTTTTCAATAAAATAATTAATAGGTCATAAAATGAGATTTTTAATGAGGTGCTGTTTTTTCATGTTCTTTATTTTGTGGGTTTTCACTTTTTTTTTTTTTTTGTAAACATGAACTTTGGTTGTTTTAAATGACAAATGTCTTTTGGGTTTACGTATTTGTAAATGATTTAATTTGAACATAAATTACATTATAATTTTAGAATCGCCTGCCTGTGAACTGATAGTAACAGAAATGTTAAATGTTTGGAATGATGATTATGTAGTTCACACATATTTCACACACTTGCTGAACAGCTCTTTCTCACACAGCTAAAAGGGGAAATGGGCGCAGCTTTAGTTTCCAGTAAAGACTCCGTTAAAATTCAGCATAATTACAGAACAAAACAGAGACAGTAAGAGTGTGGAAGAGAACAGTAGCATTAACATCTTTCTGAAGTGGATTTGGTGTGGAGATCTGCAAGTGTGAACTCAGGATGAAGATCTTCCTCCTCATCTTTACCCTCTTCCTTTATAATAATCCTCACTTTCAGCAGCAGTGTTACATGAAGGAAGGTTTTGTTAGATGGAGGAGCCTCCAAATAAGTAACAGGATATTCAGGAGGAGGAGTCCTTATCACGTGCAAGTATGATACAAAATACACACAAAACCTAAAATATTTCTGTAAGGGTTCATGGTCAGGCTGTTCTCACCAAATAAATACAAGAGATAAAACCATGTGGGTAACTTCAGGAAGATTCTCACTGTTTGATGACATCGAACCAGCAGAGTTCAGCGTGATGATCAGAGAACTCACTGTAGAGGACACTGGGACGTATCAGTGTGGAGTTTATATATCTCAGGGAATGGACATTTACACACCAGTGGAACTAAAAGTAAAGGAAGGTGAGTCTCCAACTACTGCCTTCTGTTCATCTTCACAAAGTTCTAGTTTCATTAGCAGACACAATACCAAGTTATCACCCTTCTGTATTTTATAATAGTTACACTATTGGATTTTCTTTTGTATGGATGAAACCAAGTAATGCATCCTAACTTCAATTTCTGACTATCATTCAACTGTCCAGTTAAATCCAAAACATTCTCTGCTTACTGAATTTACCTGCTTCCTATTTAACATTTTTACCTTCAGTAAATAGATTCCAATTCATTTACATTTAATCTTTCATAATTCTGATCCCATCCTTCATTTGTTTGGTTTTTCCCACAAGTTATATTTGTTTCTCTTTTGATGTCTTTTTGTTATTTTCTTGCCCATGAGTTTGTCTACTGATTTAGAATGATAATACATTTTTAATGTTGTGTTGTTCTGCTAACCTCATCCTTAACCCAAACCTTTTTATTTTTTATTTTTTATACAATCAATGTTTAAGATCATAAAAACTAGAAAACATTTTTTTTAAATAACTTAATCTAAAGCAAGTGTGGAGCTGAAGATTTATTTCACACAGATCAGCCATGTAAGACACCAGAGACACAGTAACCTGTACTTGTGACTATGGATTTGTGAATGTTATATTCTGGGTCACCAGATCACTAAATTTAGAACCAAACAAAAGAGAAATACATTTCAGATTAAAAACATCGGTAGCTTCACTAACCTTCAGAAACAGTAGAAAATATTGAAATGTACTGTTTTTTCCACGGCCACCACACAAATAAACTGATCTGATTGGTTGTGATTTGCAGATCTGTCCTATGAGAAGTCCATCAGTAAGACTGTCCAAGTAGAAGAAGATTTAAACATCAAATGTAAATACCCAGAATCCCTCAGGAATTATCCCAAGTTTCTCTGCAATAGCCATGCAGCTCCTGTATGTCCTTATAAAATATCTGTTACAGAAAGTAGAAAAGATGTAAATGTGGGAAAATTCTCCCGGTATGATGACAGAACAGAACAAATCTTCACTGTGAGTATTAGAAATGTAGCTAAAACAGACTCTGGTGAATTCTGGTGTGGAGCTGAAGCAGCCTGGACATCTCATCATGGATCATGGTTTATTTCACACAGATGAACCTGATAGTTAATGGTGAGTTTGTTGAGACACGGAGACACACTGCATTAACTATTGTGACATTAGAGAGACTTTATGTGAGGCATAAAAAAGTGCACATCCTAACCAGGACTAGCCTGTGATATTTTGTTGATTATAATTAATAGCGTTACAAACTGAGCAGTTATTTCTAGAAAGATTATTATTCTGTCCCAGATGCGTGTTTCATCTACGCAAAACTGACAGATAGCTAAGAGGAGTCAGAAAAGGTCAGACGCAGGAGTAAAGTTGGAAGTTTTTACTGATTTGTTCTTTCTTCTTCTTTCTCTTTTTTGTAAAACTGAAACATACAAAAATTACAATGTCTTATAACAGAATATTCACAAATAACCATAGTTGGAGAATAGTTTGACTATAGTAATTTATAAATCACAAATATATACATGCATTGAGAAAAAGGTAACAACTTACAGGCAAAGCCTTTCCAAGGCACAAAACGTGAAGGAAACAGAGAGCCAACCGCATGGAAAGAATCATGAACACTGCAATTATTTCCTAGTTCCCCTCCAGGAACTCGAGCTGCGTCGAAACACTATGGGAACGCCCCTGCGTGACCATGCTCTGAACCACGTGTGAAATCTAGCCAATAGGCAAGCCGTGACGTCATAGACAGGCGACGTCGCGTAAACCAGGAAGCTAGATGGCTAGATGGCTGTGCGGTGGTAGAGACATTAGCTTCTGCTCGTTCAGGTAAGCGCTTTGAGTGTGTTATCTGTGCAGTCATGAGCTTATATGCAGGCAGAGTTCCGTCTGCGTGTTTCCTGCTTGCCCCGATTCATTTCGGGTGGGGGTGACACGCAGCCGGTGTGTTGTTTGCTTAGCTTAGGAGCGTGCTTAGTCAGCTCTCGAGGGTATCGGTTGTTAGCATTTTAGCTGTGCAGGCGAGCTCCAGTTTCCCCCGGGGATTGCGCTCGTTTAGCGGTTCCTTCTCCGGGGCGTGTGACGCGGTGCTCCGTATTCTTCCTCCGAGGTGGGAGAATTTTCGGGAAACGCTCTCCGAGGTAAGCGCTCTCAGTCGCGGCTTCGGCTCTCGATGGTTTCGGCTGTTAGCATTTTAGCCATGTGGCTATGCGCTCCTGGCTGCTAGCCGAGCTCCTGTTCCCTGGGGAGAGCGCTCGTTTGGAATCGGTTCTTTTCCCGTTGTGTGTGATGCGGTGTTCCGTATTTCTTCCTCTGAGGGGGGTGAAATTTCGTGAAATTGGGGGAAGCATGCCTGGCGGCTGCTTCTTCTCCCGGTGTGGGCGTGGCGCCGCATTGCATGTCTCTCTCTCCAAGGAGGATGTGATCATGGATGCTAGCGAGCCTGCGGACTCCTCACAGCCTGTGCTGTATGTGGAGCTCCTTGAGGTCGTGGCGCCGGCCGTCCGGGCTGGATTTAGCTTGGCCGGTCGTGTGGCAGAAGCAGCGCGCACCCAGTGAGCTGGTTGAGCGTTTCCTGCGCCCTGTGTCACAGCCTCAGCGCCTTCCCTGGTCTGCGCACCGAGGTGTCTGGGTCCTGGGAGGCCCGTGTGCGCGCGTGCTTTTCCGATGTTCTTTCGCTGTGTGCGATTGTTGTTGAAGCTAAGTGGCGTGGCTACGGGACGATGCCGCTTGTGGTAGAGACACTAGCTAGCTATCTCTCCCCGAGTGTTGCGTCTGTGAAGGCTATCGGTTTGCCTACGAAGAGCCGCTTGGCTCTGGTGGGTAGGGCTACGCGGCAGGTCAGGCTGCAGGTTGCTTCCACACGATGAGTGTGTTGCAGGCATACCAGGCTGGCTTGCTATGGAGGATGATGCGAGCTTCCTTCTGAGTGCCATGGTGTCCCCTCCTGGCCTGACCTGGTAACGCTGTAGGTAAGGGCGATTGCTGGCGGGTTCAGGAGACCGCGGTGGCGTTTTAGTGGTAGTTCCTCGCTGCTCCGATGGGGCTCCGAGCAGCCTCACCCTGGTACATCCAGGCACAGCGAAATAGCCCGGTGAGAGAGTGTTGCCACCCGATTCCCGCGGGAAGGTCCTAGGGGCCCCTGGTGACACTCTAAGCCCGAGGAGGGGCTGGACGGCCTGAGGATCATCCTCGCCTCTAGTGAACGGGCTGTGGTGCGTAGGCCTGATGGCTTGCATCTTGGAGGGCGGTGCGCACCTCATGCTATGGTGCTCGTCCCTCCCCGGCACCACCGGAAGGCCGGTCTGTTGGCCCTGCCACAGGGTGTTCAGGAAGCTGCCTCCCTCTAGCGGTTAACTCCTTTATTTCCGCCCGAAAGTTCGTTGCGGATGGGGGTCATCCGCTGCCTCTCAGGGGGCTTGAACAGCCGCAGTACACTGCTCCTGCCGTTCGGGTTCAGGAGGACTGTCTGCTAGCCCTGTCGCGGGTCGTGTTCAGGGCGCGGCTTTCTCCAGTGGTTTGCTCCCCGTATTTTGCCCGTATGATCGCTGCGGATGGGGGGATCCGCCGCCTCTCAGGAGGTGTAGTCGGCTGCAGAGCACCGCTCCAGCTGCTCTGAGTGGGTCAGGGGCCAGCCCGGAGGGGTTGGTTCTCCCTGTGGTGACTTTCTGTCAGTCTGGAGGGCTGCCTAGAGTCTCTCAGGGGTCCTGCGTACTGTGGAGAAGGGCTGCGCGATTCAGTTCGCGTCTTCTCCTCCCCGGTTCAACGGGGTGTGTCCCACCCTGGTGGGACCCGTGCAGGCTCTGGTCCTGGGACAGGAGGTGCGTGCTCTCCTGAGGAAACGGGCCATCTAGGTGGTTCCCTCCTCCTAGTTCAGAGAGTCAGGCTGCTACAGCCCGTGCTTTGTTGTTCCGAAGAAGGACGGTGGGTTGCATCCCATTCTGGATGTCCACTCCTTGAACCACTCACTTTGAGGCCTCGGGTTCAGGTTTCTCATTTAGAGAGGTCGTGTCTCAGGTCAAGTCCGAGGACTGATTTGTCATACGTTCGATCTGAAGGTTGCATGCTCCCATGCAGCCGTCCTTCACTGCACACGGGAGGTTCCTGAGGTTGCTTTTGGGGCGAAGCTTGCCAATGTCGGTCCTTCCGTTCGGCCTAGTGCTCTCACCCCGTGCCTTCACAGAGTGCGTGAAGGGAGTCTGTATCGTACCATCAAGGTCTCGCGGTGTGCCCTTTGAGCCTTGGTTGCATGGTAGGACCCTACGTTCTGTCCCGAGGTCCCGTTTTATGGACTCCTTGTCGTCGCGTAACGCTAACGACGGACGCTTCCCTCACGGGGTGGGGAGCGGTCATGAGTGGCCACTCCGCCCAGGGTCTGTGGAGCGGCCGTGTCTCGCCCTTGCAAACAACTGGCGCAGGAGGTCCTCTTGTGGTCCCGGGATGAACTCCTCTCATTTAGAGCCGTTTACCTCCCGGGACGGTTGGATGTCTGAGCAGATGCCCTGTCGAGACAGTGGCTGCCATGGGACGGTCTTGGCCGAGGCTACGCCTGTACGCCTTTCCCCCGATCGTGCTGCTCTCGGGAGTTTTGGAGTGAGTTTGCCGGGAGGGAGTCTGTCTCCTCCTGGTAGCACCTCTATGGCGGGCGGAACCCTGGTTCACCCCCGCCCGGAGTTGTGGAGGCTCTGGCCCCTGAGGGGGCACCGTTCATAGCGGCTGTACTCTCTACCGAGGTAGTGGAGGCCATACGCCGCACGATGGCGACTGTTCGCGTCACGGTGTGAGCACCATCACTTGGACCCAGTTAACTGCCCGGTCGGTTCAGTTCTGGAGTTTTTGCGGGTACAGTTTGCCGCAGGGTTAACCTCTTCGACCCTGAGGGTTTCCATGTTCGCTGGGTAGGTTCTATTGGTGACACGTTTCCTCCGTGGCACCCAGAGGCCGTGGCCCAGGACGCGACCCAGAGTGCCTGTCTAGGATTTGGCAGTTGCCTCGTCCTGCCTGGAGTTGCCCCCTGGCATGGCCGGAGTGTTTCTTTACACGAGGCTGGGTGCTCCCACACGATGTGTTGTGTTGCAGGCATTCTGCCCTCCTCTGTTTATAGCCCCCGACCAGGGGTTACGAGGCCCGGCTTTGTCCAGTGCGAGCACTGGGTGCTTATCTCCACAGGACGAGTCCTTGGAGGTGGTCGGTGCAGTTGTTCGGCTGCGAGTCCTGGTCCCCGCTCTGATCGCGGTCAGGGCTTGCTCCGCCTCTGCGGCCGGGTCCACTGGAGTGTCCCTCCGGGACGTCTGTGACGCTTCGGGTTGGTCCACCCCGCTGACCTTTGTCAGGTTTTATGGCCTTGACCTCAGAGCCACCAAGGGCTCCTCTGTCCTGCGTGCTGGTGCCGAGGCCCTCACTCTCTCGGCAGGGTCTGGTCCGTGTGGCGTGATTGGACACTCGTTCCCATAGCGTTTCGACGCAGTTCGAGTTCCTGAAGGGGAACGTCTTTAGGTTACGAACGTAACCCTAGTTCCCCGAGGGAACGAGACGCTGCGTCGCCATGCCACGCTCCCTGCATCCCTGCGGCGCTTACCTTCTCTCTTTGCAGAAGCTAGTGTCGCTACCACCGCACAGCCATCTTGTAGCTTCTTGGTTTACGCGACGTCGCCTGTCTATGACGTCACGGCTTGCCTATTGGCTAGATTTCACACGTGGTTCAGAGCGTGGTCACGCAGGGGCGTTCCCATAGCGTTTCGACGCAGCATCTCGTTCCCTCGGGGAACTAGGGTTACGTTCGTAACCTAGAGTCGTTAACCTCTAACCCAAGAGTCATATGACCTAAACCAACCACTAAGAAAACAGCTCACAGTCATTAACATTCTTTGTTACACCAAACTGCCACAAGATGGTGCTAATAAAGGTAACAAATAAATGCGTGCCATGACAATTATTCTTAGTTATTTCTAAGATGATTATTATTATTAATAAATGAGAATGTGCATGCAGGTGTTTTTGGAGGTTTTTTTACACAATAACGTTGCCACGATTTGTTTGATTGGTCATGCGGAGATAACCTGTAATGCGGATAAGGAGGCGGAAGCCAAAGTAAACTCAAACAAAGTTTATTGAGAATACTCAGGAGATAATCCACCAATACTTGTAGCGAAGCAGTAATATCCAGTGGTGCGCACCGGGAGCGCGGTCCACGATGTTCTGTGAAAGCAGAGACAGTTCGTGTAGAGAATCCACGGATCCACGCTATGGAAAGCGCAGTGCTGGGCAGCAACGGAAAAACGTGGTGCAGACAGCGTGAACATGGAAAACAGCAGGATCGGGGTAATGCGGGGTGCTGTTTAGAGAATGCGGAGTCCGAGAAGAAGGGTAAAAATCGACATAACCGATTAAAAAATGCTAAGACAAAGCGAGAATTTGGCGGTTCCACTTAAAAAACGTCGACTTAATAGGGTTGGCGAGTTAACCAAGGTCGAGTTAAGTGGGTTCCACTGTATTGGATTTGGATGGCAAAAGGTTGGGACAGGGCTATGTTTACAACTGTGTAGCATTCCCTCTCCTTTTGATAACAGGCTGTATATGTCTGGAAACTGAGAGCAGTTGCTACAGTTTTGGGAGAGGAATGTTGTCCCATGATTCTATCTACAACAGTCCTGGGTCTTCTTTGTCATATTTCTTGTTTAATGATGCACTAAATGCTTTAAAATGAAGAAATTCTGGAATGCAGGCAGGTCATTTCAGCACACAGAATCTTCTTTTTTGAAGATATGCTTCTGCAACGAATGCAGTATGTGGTTTTGTGGTCTGTCTTGTTCAAATATGCATAGCCTTCCCTGAAAAAGACATTGGATGGAGGCATTTGTTGCTCTAAAACCTGTATATACCTTTTAGCACTGATGGTGCCTTTCCAGATATGTAAGCAATAATGCACCCCTATATCATCAGACATGCATGCTTTTAAGCTGAGCACAGATAACAAGCTGGGTGGTCCCTATAATAGGAAATCTACTCCACAGCTCGTGTTTGACTCAAGGTTTTACTTATGCAACAGTGAGTTTTCACTCCAATGCCACCAGCTCTAATAATGCAGTTACATAGTTTAAGGAAGACGTTTAATGCGTCTATGCTTCAGTCATGTAACTTCATCTTTTTATCCATTTGCAATCACATATTATTATTTTGCTTATTCTTTAACAAAAATCTTTTGCTAGTTTCCCATAGTTTCCCATAGTTTCCCTTATCTAAGTTCCATGGTCAAACCTAGAAATGCTTGGTTTCTTCCTTGATGAATGTACTAAAAGCAGTTCAAGCTAAAATTTTTTAATTGGTATGTGTTTGTGTCCTGTCAGGCAGGCAGATTCCTGTGAACAATGTTAAGTATTAGCCACTGGTTGAATGGTTGATCTTAGTGGTTTTATGATGATGTTTCTTTACAGTGGACCTTTTTTTGTGTTCTGTCAGGATTATGATGCTAAACTATGATTTCCATCAGCCAATTCTACATGTTACTGGTACATGTACATGTTACTGATCATTCACCTAATTAAAGATATTACATTGTCTTGATATAAACTGTATATAAAATCTGTTTTACAACATTTTTAAAGTTTGTCTTTCATGGTTGCTGTTGTCTATAACTGTTTTTACCTTCTTGCTCAGGTTATGTTTTTATGTTCCTATTTTGTTACTTGGTGTTTTGTTTTTGTTTATAAAAAGATATTTTATATTTGCAGTTTCAATAAAAGCATCCATTCTCTGCTTCTTACATGGTCCTGACTAACTATATTCATGAGATTGGAGCGCAGTACAGACATGTAACCTGGAGATATGATTCATTTGTATTAAAAAAAAGCCTATCTCTGTCTTTTAACATTTATTTTACTTGCTAAATGATGTAAAAATATTGAGGGGTTTATGTTGTTTTTCATTTTTTTAGACATCAAATTCAAAATCAACTTATCTTTTCCTTGAAATAGTATACTTTTTTACCATTTTATATTTTACTTGTATAACTTTGAAATATTTTTGTGTTGCTCTGGCTTCTTTACTTAAAATCATAAAAGGTTTTATTTTTTTATGAAGTTATATTATTTTGCTCTACAGACAATTATGCATTTTTTCTCTAATGTTTTTGTTTACACATGATTCTGACAATTCAATGTCCCTGCCAAATAGTATGAAAACATCAGGAGACGTCTACATCTACTTCCCTTGAAAAATGTAGCACAACTTCTCTTTAGCAAACTGAAACACTTAAGCATACTAAGTTATGTTAAAACTTCTCTATACACTCTTCTTTTTATAGAGAAATTGAAAGTATGTATTATTTATTTGCTTTATTCATTGCATTTAACTGATGTACTACTAGTGAGTTACCAATGCTTACCTAGATCAGTGGTCTCCAACCTTTTTTGCAGACGGACCAGTTTAATGTCAGACAATATTTTCACGGACCGGCCTTTAAGGTGTGGCAGATAAATATAACAAAATAAAATGATACGAGCGGCATAGCAACTGGAATTTTCTAAATATAATAATAAATGTGTTGTTATGTTGTCCACTGTGTTGTTTTTTGTTCATTTTGCTAGCTTGGGGGTTTCAACTTAGCAGGAATGTGTGTTACTGGCCAAAGCAGCCCCTTTAAGAAGGTAGTGGAGGTAAGACATGTGACCGAGGCATCTTGACATGAATCAAGAGTGAGTCATAGACAGATGTGGCGGACAGAATCCGACAATTTTTCAAAATAAAACATTGTTCAGAATCAGATAATAAATAAAACAGAAATAATGTAGGTTATGTATTCTTTATTTACATAAAAAAAAACTTTTCAAAGTGCACATTATGTCATTTATATGTAACAGAGAAGGTAGTAACTTTATTAAAATTATTGCATAATCCTTTTTATATGTTCAAAAAGAAATAGTGATTTTGGATGGGAATATTGATCCTTAGACAATTAGAATCAACTTTACCTTTCCCACTCTGTTACACACCTTCTGCGCTAGAGGGAATTTTGAAAGAAAGAATTTTGCATTCACAAATATTTCATACACACGTACAGTAAAGCAAAAGAGGAATTTATTTTTACATCACCTCCTGGTTTTAATTGAGCACACATTCACAGAGCAGGACAGAGACAGTAACAGTGTAGCAGAACAGAAGCTTTAATATCTTTCTGAAGTCGATTTGGTGTGAAGATCTCTGAGTGTAAACTCAGAATGGAGATCCTCATCCTCATCTTCACCTTCTGCCTGATCTCAGGTAAGGAAGCGCACATCATAATAATCCTCACTATCAGCAGCAGTGTTACATGAAGGAAGGTTTTGCTCAGATGGATATTTGGCATTTTGTTAGATGGACGTGCATCTAAGGAAGTAACAGGATATTTAGGAGGAAGAGTCCTTATCAAGTGCAAGTATAATACAGAATGAACAAAAAACCTAAAATATTTCTGCAAGGATTTATGGTCAAACTGTTCTGTAGCGACTAAAGATAAAAACTAGTAGGTACATTTTTAGGGAGGATTTTCATTGTTTGATGACACAAAATCAGCAGAGATCAGGGTAATGATCAGAGAGCTCTCTGAACAGGACACTGGAAAATACCAATGTTGGGGCGCCAAACATTTGCACACCTGTGAAACTGGATGTGCAGAAAGTTGAATATCCCACCACTGCCTTCTGTTTATATTTACAAAGCTCTAGTGTTATTAGCAAAGCTGGAGGTAATTATGCTTCATCACTAAACTTAAGCAACATTTTAGAAGAGTCATACTTTTCCCATTTTGGCCTTTAGATTATTGAAATCATTAAAATGTCCATTAAACTCTTTATTAAATGTAATTATTATACCTAAGTACATTGAAACCCAGTGTTGGGCAGTAACGCTTTACCAGTTACACGTTACTTTTGACAGTAACTAATACTGTAACACGTTACTTTAAAAAATAAAGTAACTTCGTTACCGTTACTGTATGGTGCGTTACCCATTACTTTTTTTAATGAATTAATTTCGGCTGAAGTGTAGCCTACAGTCTAACCTGTTTACAGCAGTGACGCATTGTAGGATTGGTGGATGAACCACTGTAAACACGAATAAGACGCACTGCGGGTGTGTCTCCGTTTATTCAGGTCTGTGCGGCAGTAATGGCGAGTCAAGGCGAGAGCAAGACATGTTTCTTAAAGTGGAAATATGCTCATTATTTCACTTTAGTTGAGCAGAAAGACACAAACTTTTAAGTCAAATGTAAACTGTGTCTTTCTGGTTCAAAGGTTGTATCTACTGCGATAAACAGCAACTCCAATTTGTCAAAGCTCCTCCAGGAAAGCCATGCTAGAAGCTAGAAGCTAGAAGTTAACCCGGTGTTGTGTTCTACATTGTTGATAGTTTTCATACTTAGACTGTGAAAGGAACATTTTTAAGAGCTCAACCCAACAGCAGAAGCCACTTTAGTTTTTGATTGTGAATATTATATTCAGCTTGTTTTGTTATTTATTTCAGAAATCCTTGTGATATATTCAGTTTGTGCCGGTCTGACTTCAATAAAATAGTGTTTAAAAATGACTTTGTGTTTAAGTCAGTTTTGTGTTTGTACAGACCATAACACATAAAAGGGCATTAATGGGAACATTAAAGAAGATTCTTTAAAAAAGTAACTAAAAAGTTACTTTTAACAGTAACGCATTACTTTTTGGTGTAAGTAATCAACAAAGTAACTAAGTTACTTTTTGAATGAAGTAACGAGTAACTGTAACTAGTTACTATTTTTTAGAAACTAGCACAACACTGTTGAAACCAATCCCTACACTTTACTATTGAACATTTCCTATTAATCTTTCAGGTTCATTTGTGTTAATGTATAAAATTGTGTTAATGTTGAAAATTTAAATGAGCAGGACTCTGGTGAATACTGGTGTCTAGCTGAGTTTTTTTTTTCACCATGATCATCCTGACAGTTAGTGGTGAGTTTGAAGAGACATGAAGACAAACTTCATTAACTATTTTGATTCAGTGCACATCCTAAACATAGAGTCAGTCTAGACTTCCTACACAAGCATGTGATAATATTGCCAGTTTATAAATATAACAATAATGGCAGTAAATAATAAAGCAATCATTTTATTATCTACTTATACTAGAATCATTTTCATCACCATCAGCAGAGGAACAGATAGGGTATCTACAAGATAAGATAAGATAAACAAGATAAGATAAACCTTTATTCGTCCCACAGTGGGGAAATTTCTTTGTTACAGCAGCATAAAAAAATAGAAAATAAATGCAAATATATAAAAGAATAGTATACAAGTATATACACAACACAATGTATAAACACAAATGAAGAAAAAGGACATATTGCAAGAGTGAAAGGGAAAGTTTATAGGACAACCTATGGTTGTTGTATGGTTTAGAGAAAGTGGCATTGAGTAAATGACAGGAGGTGGAGCTGGAGGTAGCAGAGCTGAAGATGTTTAGGTTTTCGTTGGGAGTGAAGATGATGGACAGGATTAGAAATTAGTTTATTATAGGGACAGTGCATGTAGGAGATTTTGAAGACAAGGTGAGCAAGGTGAGATGGTCTGGACATGTGCAAAAGAGGGACATGGGGTATATCAGTAGGGTATAATGCTGAGGATGGAAAAGAGGAAGGCCAAGGAGGAGGTTTATGGATGTGGTGAAGGAAGACATGCAGGTAGTTGTTTTGAAAGAGGCAGATGTAGAGGACAGGGGGGGTATGGAGACGGATGATCCGCTGTGGCGACCCCTAATGGGAGAAGCTGAAAGAAGAAGAAGAAGAAGGAGAAGAAGAAGAAGAAGAATTATTAAACCTCAAAAGTTGGGATGCTTTGTAAAATGTAAATATAAACAGAATGCAGTCATTTGAAAATCTAATTTCCCCATATTTTAATCACAATAACACAAAGAAAACACATCAAATGTTTAAACTGAGAAGTTTGAAATTGGACCGGGGCAACAAATGGCTGTAAAAGAAATTGGTACTAAAAAAAAAAACCACTGGACGAACATTTTGCAACTAATTGGGTTAATTGATAACAGTTCAGTAACATGATTGGGTATAAACAGAATATCTTAGAAGGCAGAGTCTCTTAAAAGTAAAGAAGAGCAGAGGTTTCTCCCTCTGAGTCTACATCTACAATCTGTGGAACAATTTCAGAATAATGTTCCTCAACATAAAATTGTAAAGATTTTAAATATCTCATTATCTCCAGTTCATAATGTAATTAAATGTTTAAGAGAATTTTGAGATAGCTGTGTGCATGAGACAAGGATGAAAATTAAGATTAATTGCCTATGATCTTTGTGCCTTTAGATGGCACTGTATTCAAAGCAGGCATGATTTTGTATGGGAAATCAATGCATGTGCTAAGAAACAGAAATGTATCCTTATATGATGACAGAGCAAAAAAAATCTTTACCCTGAGTATTAGAAATGTAACTAAAAACAAACTTTAATCAATACTGGTTTGGAGCTGAAGCAGCCTGGACATCTGATTATGGATACAAGGTTTATTTTACACAGATCAACCTGACAGTTACTGGTGAGTTTGTAGAGACATGGAGACACACTGCATTAACTATTGTGAAATTACAAAGTCTTTGTGTGAAGCATAAAGTCATTGCACATCATAACCAACACTAGCCTGTGATATTATTGGTGATTAGTGAACAGAACAATAATGGTAGTATAAATAGAGCAGATAGTTTTAAAAAGAAGTTTGTTACCACATGGAACTGATATCAGACATATACCAGAATCACTCACTTCGTGTTGTTTATTTTTAATCTAAACTTTTCACTGCTTCAGATTCAAAGTTAACAGTGTCAAAAAGGAAGAAAACTACAACTTTATCACATCAACCATTATCATCATCATCACCACTATCCCTTTCATCTTCCTTCTCCTCCTTAACATCATCCTTACCACCAAAATCACTGTCATCATCACCATCATTATCATCACCATCAGCATCATCACCATCATCACCACTATCCCTATCAAAATCTTCCTTCTCCTTTATCCCATCATCATTACAAAAACAATCACTGTCATCGTCACTATCATCACTACCACCACCATCACCATCATCATCACCATCATTATCACCATCATCATCGCCACTATCCCTATCAAAATCTTCCTTCTCCTCCGTCCCATCATTATTACAAAACAATCACTGTCATCATCACCATCATCACCATCATCATCATCATTACCACCACCATCACCATCAAAATCATCCTCACCATCACCATCATCATTGCCACTATCCCTATCAAAATCTTCCTTCTCCGTCCCATCATTATTACAAAAACAATCACTGTCATCATCACCATCATCACCATCATCATCATCATTACCACCACCATCATCATCAAAATCATCCTCACCATCACCATCATCATTGCCACTATCCCTATCAAAATCTTCCTTCTCCTCTGTCCCATCATTACAACCACAATTACTGTCATCGTCACCATCATCACCATTATCATCATCATTATTACCACCACCATCACCATCATCACCATCAGCCTCATCATCACCATCATCATCGACACTATTCCTATCAAAATCTTCCTTTTCCTTTGTCCCATCATCATTAAACCAAAATCACTGTTATCGCCACCATTATCAGCATCATCATCATCATCACCACCACCATCACCATCATCATCATCACCATCACCATCGTGACTATCCTTATCAACATCTTCCTTCTCCTCCTTAACATCATCATTACCACCACAATCATTGTCATCATCACCATCATCATCACCATCATCACCACTATCCCTATCAAAATCTCCTTCTTCTCCGTCACATTATCATTACAACCACAATCACTGTCATCGTCACCATTATTACCATCATCACCATCATCATTACCACCACCATCATCACCATCATCATCATCATCATCATCACCATCGCCACTATCCCTATTAAAATCTTCCTTCTCCTCCGCCCCATCTTTACAAAAACAATCACTGTCATCATCACCATCATCATCATCATTTCCACCACCATCACAATCATCATTATCACCATCACTATCATCATCTCCACTATCCCTATTAAAATCTTCCTTCTCCTCCGCCCCATCATCATTACAACCACAATCACTGTTATCGTCACTATCATCAACATTATCATCATCATCATTACCACCATCATCACCATCATCATCATTACCACCATT